>NW_026552564.1:0-49414 GCF_027596085.1 Anoplopoma fimbria | reverse complement strand
CGAAGTCAAGTGGGATAAGTAGCTCCCTAAATGATATTCCAATATATGAGCTAAGGATAGATTCATTTCTGAGGGAGCAATCTTTATATTTTGCCATAAATGCCAATATATTTCAATATATTATTGAAAACTAACCGAATATGAATCTTCCAGCATAGAGTTTTATCAATCAGGACTCCAAGGAAACTAGTGGATGAGACTTAGGTAATTGGGTAACTTCCAATATAGAGACAAGATTGACATTTTCACTAACGTGTGTTTTTTGATGCAAATATGATAACTTAATTTCTGACATTGAGAGATAATTGTTTAATTGGAACCATTTTGAAATTATTCCTAAATCAGATTCAACTTTGGCCTTAAATACAGAGAAATTAGTATGAGAAATAAGTTAATTTGTATCAAGTACTTGAAACATGGAGCCCGGTCATTGATATAAATGAGGAATAGGAGTGGATCTAGAAAATAACCTTGTGGGACTCTGCATGTTATAGTGGCCCGGTAAGATGTCCAGACATTAACAAACCGTGAACAAACTGTTGTCGATTTTGAATATACATTTAGAAAAAACAAAACACAGCCAACGCTACTCAAACCATCAGCGTAAATTTTTCGAATAGGGTTTGCAAAAACTGATCATATATTGGAAATCTAAATGGTTACTTTCTGTCCTGAAAAATAAAAACTCATATAAATTATCATAGCATAGTATGTCATAAAAATGACATCCATAATGTCATAGTTTAGTATGCCAAAAAATATCATAGTATAGTATAACCTCAAAATGTCATAGTATATAGTATGTTGTAAAAAAAATGTCATGGTATAGTATGGCATAAAATGTCATAAAAGTCATGGTTTGGTATGCCCCTTAATAGTATGTTATAAAAAAAGACATTTCCTAATAAAAAGGCCATAACAATGTCATTGTTTAGTATGCCATTAAAATACCTTTAATTTTTTTATAAAACAACATTGTATACAATACCACAAACATTTTCCTTAAAAATATCATTAGAAAAGGTGATATTGTGACGGCCCCTCTGTTTAATTAATCTGCTGGGTCTGTGCTTTCTTTCTCCAGGGCTGCAGACCTGATTGGATGTTAATCAGTGGCATTGGACACACCTGTCCACCACGCATAAAAGCTTGAGCAGCGGAAGTCTTTGGTTGAACGATCTTCTCTCACCGTGTAATGGTGTTGTGGCTTTTGGTTTCTTTTCATTGTTTTTACAGCCACCCAGCACATTTTCATCCATCCACTCCCTACCGACTTTACAAAGTCCTCCCATCCAATTATTTGACCTTAGTTGACGTACTTTTGGTTAAGTATACCTGTGTTTGTCCCTTTTTTGTCATAATTTTAGAGCAGGACTGTGGCAAGAGATTATTACCCTATTAAAAATGTCATTAAAGAGTGAAAGTATTTAGTATGCCATAAAAAAGTAATGTTATGATATGTCAAAAAATAAGTATGTCTCCTGCCCTCAACCAGTACCGATTGATCCTCAAATACAGTAACCTTCAAAACAGCTGTAGAACCTGAAATATATTTAGATGGCTTTTCACCCATCGACATTCAACAATTGACTTTAACTATTTCTAAGTCTAAACCTTCCATCTGTCTCTTAGACCCGATTCCGACTAGGCTGCTTAAGGAAGTTTTACCTTTAGTTGGCAATTCTTTATTAGAAATTATCGATCTGTCTTTACTAACGGGTCATGTACCACAGACCTTCAAACTAAATGTAATCAGATAGTATGAAATAGAAAGTCTGCCATTAAAATTTCATAGTATAAAAATGTAATTAAAAAACTCATGGTCTAATATGTCGTCAAGCATGTCCTAAAAAAGTGTAAAGTATATTACATTATTAAAAAGGTCTTTAAAAAATGTAATTGGATTGTATACCAAAATAATGTTAGGAAATACTTAAGTATACCATACAAAATGTCATAAAATATATGACAGTATGTTATAGAAATATCATAGTATTTATTTTCAATGAAAAAGTATTGTATGAAATAAGAAATGACATGAAAATCTCACAGTACAGCATTTCATATTATGTCATAAAAATGTTGTTGTACTTTTGTAACTTACAAATATAGTACGTAAGTATAGTATGCAATAAATACATTCTAAAAATGTCATAGTATGTGTTAAAAACACCATAAAAAGGTCACAGTATAGTATGGAATGAAGCTGTCATGACAAATGTCATGGTATAGTCCGTCATTAAAAGAGTATCCTAGTATAGTATGCCATAAAAATATTATAAAAAACCATGGTGTAGAATGCCAAAAAAAAGATTTGTCCTAAAAAAAATGCCATATATTGTTTGCCATTTTATGACATAATATCAGACATTTCTATGAGAATGTTTTGGTTGTATGCACCACAGGCGTTGCAAATTGAGGGGTCTCCTGCTGTGTGTGAAGACTTTCTCAGGTTTTTCATTGACAAAGTGACATCTGCTAGAGCACTTATTTCTCCACCTGCTATTGATCCCTCAGTCTCAGCTCCATGCTCTGTGTTCTTAGAGATGTTTGAGCCTGTAACCTTGTCCTTTGTGGAGGAGATTGTTGGCCACCTGAAGCCCTCAGGTTCTCCAGCAGATATTGTTCCTCCTCGACTTTTTAAGGAGATTTTTCCAACTATTGGACCTTCTTTTACTGCTGTCATTAACAGTAGCCTATCATCGGGAGTCGTGCCGGCTCAATTTAAACATGCTGTTGTGCAACCCTTGTTAAAAAAACCTGGACTTGATCCTACTGTTTTGTCTAATTTCAGACCTATCTCCAAACTGTCTTTTCTGTCAAAAGTCCTGGAAAAGATTGTTCACTGTCAGCTCATGGACTTTATAAATGGACAGAACATTATAGAGATTTTCCAATCTGGTTTTAAAACATTACACAGCACCGAATCAGCGCTGCTTAGAGTTTTTAATGATATATTTTTAGCTACTGACTCTGACCATAGTGTTGTCCTTGTGCTCCTAGATTTGACTGCAGCCTTCGACACAGTAGACCATGACATCCTCATTGCTCGTCTGGAGCAGTGGGTGGGTGTCAGAGGCACAGCACTACAATGGTTCAGGTCTTATTTAACCCAGCGGTCTTTCTGTGTTAGCCTTGCTGAGCATGTGTCCTCCACTGTCCCGCTATTACATGGGGTTCCGCAGGGTTCGGTGCTTGGCCCCCTTTTATTTTCCCTTTATTTACTCCCACTTGGCTCAATTCTTAGGAAGCATGGTATTTCTTTTCATTGCTATGCTGATGACAGCCAGATTTATGTTCCTCTTAGTAAGTCAGAAGCGTACAGCATTAAGCCTTTGTTAGACTGCCTGCAAGACATTAAAGCTTGGATGTCCCTAAACTTTTTAAATTTTAATGAAAAAAAGACAGAGGTTATGGTTTTCAGTGGCTCTGGTGTGTCCCCCCTGGTTGACCTAGGCTACCTGGAACAGTTCCGTAGGCCAATCTTAAATAACCTGGGGGTTAAGGTGGACACTGACCTCAAATTTGACACCCAGGTAAAAGCTGTGGTGAAGTCCAGCTTCTTCCAGCTAAGGCAGCTGGCAAAAATTAAACCAATGCTTCAGAGACAGCATTTTGAAACAGTAATCCATGCGTTTGTGACCACCCGGCTGGACTACTGTAATGCACTTTACATGGGGATTAGTGAGGCCTCCATTGCCCGCCTCCAATTAGTTCAAAATGCCGCAGCTCGTCTCTTGACTAACACTAGAAAGTACGACCACATTACACCTATTCTGGCTTCATTGCACTGGCTACCTGTACGTTTTAGGATTCATTTTAAAATACTTTTATTTGCGTTTAAAGCCTTAAATGGCCTTGCCCCACCATACCTATCCGAGCTGCTAAAACCCTACACTCCTAGCCGTTCTCTTAGGTCAGCTGACCAGCTGTTTTTGGCCACACCCCGTACCAGGCTAAAACACAGAGGAGAACGTGCCTTTGCGGTAGCAGCCCCAAAATTGTGGAACACTTTGCCACTCCATATTAGACAAACTACATCCCTGTGTCTCTTTAAAACCTTGGTAAAAACGCACCTTTTTTATTTGGCCTTTGGACACTAGATGGCGTGTTGATGTGATGTAGAAGTGTTGGGTGGGTCATGTGTTTTTTCTTATTTTATACTTATTTTATCTCTTTTTTGTGTGCAGCACTTTGGAAACCCTTGTGTTTGTTTAAACTGTGCTATATAAATAAAGTGGATTGGATTGGATTGGATATTTTTTCCTTAACGTTTAGTTTCACACTATACTATCGTATTTTTATGCCATTCTAATTCTTTTTCATGACATATTATGCTATGATGATTTGTTATGATATTATTATGGCATATAATATGAATTTATTTATTTTATTTATTTTATTGCTTATTTTACCCTGACAATATATCAGTATATTTATTGATATGTTGTGCTATGACATTTCTCATTATTCTGCAGCGCAAACTATGCTATGATATTTTCCATGACATCTTAATGGCATACTACAGTGGGGGAAAAAAGTATTTAGTCAGCCACCAATTGTGCAAGTTCTCCCACTTAAAAAGATGAGAGAGGCCTGTAATTTTCATCATAGGTATACCTAAACTATGAGAGACAAAATGAGAAACAAAATTCCGGAAAATCACATTGTCTGATTTTTAAAGAATATATTTGCAAATTATGGTGGAAAATAAGTATTTGGTCAATAACAAAAGTTCATCTCAATACTTTGTTATATACCCTTTGCTGGCAATGACAGAGGTCAAACGTTTTCTGTAAGTCTTCACAAGCTTTTCACACACTGTTGCTGGTATTTTGGCCCATTCCTCCATGCAGATCTCCTCTAGAGCAGTGATGTTTTGGGGCTGTCGCTGGGCAACACGGACTTTCAACTCCCTCCACAGATTTTCTATGGGGTTGAGATCTGGAGACTGGCTAGGCCACTCCAGATCTATTTTGGTTTCATCTGACCATATGACATTCTCCCAATCCTCTTCTGGATCATCCAAATGCTCTCTAGCAAACTTCAGACGGGCCTGGACATGTACTGGCTTAAGCAGGGGGACACGTCTGGCACTGCAGTATTTGAGTCCCTGGCGGCGTAGTGTGTTACTGATGGTAGCCTTTGTTACTTTGGTCCCAGCTCTCTGCAGGTCATTCACTAGGTCCCCCCGTGTGGTTCTGGGATTTTTGTTCACCGTTCTTGTGATCATTTTGGCCCCACGGGGTGAGATCTTGCGTGGAGCCCCAGATCGAGGGAGATTATCAGTGGTCTTGTATGTCTTCCATTTTCTAATAATTGCTCCCACAGTTGATTTCTTCACACCAAGCTGCTTACCTATTGCAGATTCAGTCTTCCCAGCCTGGTGCAGGTCTACAATTTTGTTTCTGGTGTCCTTTGACAGCTCTTTGGTCTTGGCCATAGTGGAGTTTGGAGTGTGACTGTTTGAGGTTGTGGACAGGTGTCTTTTATACTGATAACAAGTTCAAACAGGTGCCATTAATACAGGTAACGAGTGGGGGACAGAGGAGCCTCTTAAAGAAGAAGTTACAGGTCTGTGAGAGCCAGAAATCTTGCTTGTTTGTAGGTGACCAAATACTTATTTTACCGAGGATTTTACCAATTAATTCATTAAAAATCCTACAATGTGATTTCCTGGATTCTTTCCCCCCATTCTGTCTCTCATAGTTGAAGTGTACCTATGATGAAAATTACAGGCGTCTCTCATCTTTTTAAGTGGGAGAACTTGCACAATTGGTGGCTGACTAAATACTTTTTTGCCCCACTGTATATGTAAAAGATTGAGGGGAAGGGTAATTAGAGGCACCTACATTCCTGCCAGTGGGCTCCACCCTCTCCCAGAGGAGAGCACTGGGATCAGGTGTGGGGAGGGACACACCTGGAGCTGATCTCCTCATCAGGGAGGTGAACAAAGGACAATGAGATAAACTGATTTTGTGGCACATGCATCATCTCCCCAAGAAGCTTTGTTATAGTTGAAACCGGAAAGTCGGCTAGCGGCCTGGCTGACATAGTTTTGATTTTCTAGTTTTGTAACTAGGCTCCTGATTTTTTTTTGTCATTTTAAATGTAAAAGGTTTTCCAGTTTTTCTTTATCTGTTGACATTTTTTAATTTAGCTTAAAACATTGGTGCACAATGAATGCTTTCTTCCAGGAAGTGCAGACATAGAGAACTGGAAATCGACAGAACAAATATAATCAGTCGGAAACACATAACATGTGACATGCAGCAACTGCAACCTGGTGGTCATGTATGGGTCATAGCTGTGTCCCAATCCAGCGGCTGCAGCCGCAAATTTCTTGTTTGAATACCGTGAAGGCTGGACCGAGCGGTCCCCGAAATGAGACGGTCTGGTCAACAGAGGATTTCTTGTTTGCATCACCAGCTTTTCGCGCCCCCACCCTTTTGCCGCTCCGTCTCCTAGCAACCAGCTGCGGTTGTCATAAAAGAGTAAAAAAAGTTTAAATATTCAAATGGATGAGCTGCTGTAAGTAGTGCAGCGGCTCTCGGTAGCATTAGTTTGTTAGCTAATAGCTTCACGTAAATTAACCGATCATTTGTGTGATCTGATCAGGTCCCTTGTTTTTAGTTTTAACACTTGTATCTGTAAATATTCACTTGAGTTAAAACCCATTAATTACATTTAAATGTGAATTATCCCCTTGCTGGTCCACTAGTCGCCATGTCGATTAAAAAACAAAAAAATCAACTTCACCGGCACGCAATGCATCTTGGGATATGTTGGGCCGCGAAGGATCCATCAGTTGTATCCTCCGAATCTGGGAAAAGCAGGCTGCATTTGTCGGCCGCATTAGAATGGGTCTTTGAAATGGGACAGCTCCTTCGCGGCCGCTGTGACGTAATCGGTCTACAAATACACCCTCCGAAGGATGCAGCCGCTCGATTGGGACACAGCTACTTTGAGGGAAAAGGCACAGCGGAGCCTAAACGGGCACGCTGAGGTCCAACCACCCAGAAACAGATACCATCTCTGCTGACCCTGTGACACCTGAAACACCCACCAACTTACCGATGGCGTGACTTCACTGTGTGTGTGTGTGTGTGTGTGTGAGTCAGGACTAAGCTGTATGGTAAATGCTATAATACGCTATAAATATAAGTAATCATCATATTTCTATTGTTATTCCTGGCATTAATAACATTCTAATTCATCCACTGCGACCATATGAACTTTTCCAACTCATTCATAGGCCTTTTCCTTCTGCTGCTTTTTCATCCAAATTACAGCCAGCAATTCAGTGAGCGTCAGCCTACAGTTTATCAAAAAATGAAAGTGCTTTTACTACTTTTATTTATCAAAGCCTAATGTGGAAAATTCATAAACCAGTGTGACTTCTAACACTTCTAATTTGCAATTATAAAGGCTGTAATGTTGCCAGGCAAAAGTGTCCTCTTGGTGGTTCCCAGGATGTACCGCATTATTGGCTGCATTATTGCCAGTCACAGGAGCACAGGAGTGTTCTTGAGAGTGGCATTTTTCTGAAGCTCGTCAGATTCACGGGTTCCACTCCAGGGAGTGTTTTACCTTGTTTACTTGTTATTATGCAGCATGTAAAGAGCTGTAAAGAAGAAATGTTTTCTGATGATACTGCATCTCTTCTTCAGGGATATCACATCATCATAGCTGTGCTCGTCCTGCTTTTGTAAAGTGCTGTGGTGATGAGTTGATTCTTGTAAGGACTCGTGTACACTGTCACAGTCAGCTAAGCTAGGACACAACACATTTGAAACATGTGATATTATGTGACCAGCAGACAGTTTCTATGCTTTTAAAACTCTTTTTCAACAGTTATTGTTGGCTCCTTCTATCATTTTCTTTATTCATTATTTATTTCCTGATCTGCTAGTTTCATAAGTTTTTGGTGCAGCCCACAAAAAGCCTGAGCGACTTAATTAACATCTGTTCCAGGATTATTGGAGCGAAACAGAGGGATTTGGGATCCCTTCATTACCAGCAAATGTTCATACCAGAGCACATATTAGTCAGTGAATTGTTTCTGCAGCACCCATAAGTGCATCAATATGTTTTACCTGCTGAACAGGTCCTTTGTCCCCTCTGCATTCTGTCTACTTCATGCCAAATAACATCTTTAATAACTGTCTCATATTATATAGCTATCTGTAGTCAACTTTTTTGTTTCAAATGTTATATTTTGAGTCAAGTTATACTGATAGAAAAATGTAAAAAGATACATTAAAAGTCTAGTAGATAGATTCAGAGAGCAGACCTGAGATGTTCAGTCCATAATCAGGGTTGGAAGTAGAGAGCTGTATGAAGACATCATCTATTGAGCTCTCTCGCAAGGCAGACGGTGGAGAGTATGAATCTTTCAACAGAGCCGTGTTGACAGCTCTTGGATGAAGCAGCATGTTGCCCTGGTCTTCTATGTGTTTGCAGCTCACCTTCAGAGCCTCACACTGAGAACCAGTTTAACCACACGGCTCGCTCACTGGGAAAGTGCTTTACTTTTTATACTCCAGCTGAATAATTCACAGCTTAGACTAAAAAGCACTGAGTGAAGCTGTGCTACAGCTCACTCAACTTAAAGCTAAATCCCTGTAACAAGTTTAAAATCTTCTGCTTGGCTTCACTTACTGGACCCGATCCAACTGATCCAGTGCCAACAGTATGACCTGGGCCCTGTCTACACATCATGTCCATGCTCTTGTTCCAAGTCTTTTACAAAGAGAATAATGTGTTGATTTAGTGACATTTTTGTGGATTTGTTTTCCCCTTCTCTATCAAAGAGTTTAGCAGCTGTTGCCTTCTTCGTTATAAACTCACTCAATTTGAAGCAGAGCATGTGAGAAGAGCGGGGAGCACAAGCAGAAGGATTCTGGATGGAACCTGGTACGTTTTGTTTTTTTTAAACAGTGCATCGCCAAATGAAATAACTGAAATGGATATATAAAATTTGCTTTTAAAGGTTTAAGACTAAAATTAGGACAAATCCCAGACCGGACAAAGTCGTGGTAGCAACCTGTCAATCCCAAGGTAGCCCCGCCCTAAAGCATACCCTGCTTTATGGTCTATTTAACTCTAAATAGGACCACAATTAACTAAACTCCAACTACTCCAGCATGTGACAGGCGTTCATAATGGTCTTTTTGGAGATGCATGACCCACTGCGCAAACAGACAGCGTGAGGTAGATCATGAGACGGCATTGATGCAGAAAAGTTCTCCTGCCCACAAAGCCCTTATTGAGGTCGTACTAAATGGACTTTTATTGTGGATCTCAAGCTTTTTAAAGATTTGTGAACTTTTACAGAGTGTGATGGCTGAGTGGATCTGAGTGTGGATCACTCCCATGACTGATCCACTCCAGTAACAGTCAGTGATCCAACACAGCAGCTCCATGACCTGAGGCTGTTTAAGCCCAGCCTGAAAGTCCCTTACTTGCACATGGAAGCAAAGTCCAAAGGAAACAGCCTGCTCTACTCCCTGTCATAGGGATGTGCACGGAGGGGTTAGTATGTTGGCTCCGGTGAGTTCCACTCCATGTCAGACAGAAAACCTGGGCTGCTGCCAGCATCGGTAAACATTGTCCAAAGAGTTTTGTTCCCACTCTTCCACCTTGGGACCTCCAGCTGGCCAACAGGAACAAGAGCCTGAACACGCAAGAGTCTCCACCTTCCATTGTCTCCTCTGCCTCCAACCGGCTCCAGCTCTCAATGGACCAATTGATGGTTCACTTCTTCGTCGATCGCCGTTGGATGGTGAATACCACCTCTCTTGGGCCGGACAGCACCATGGCTCTTCCATGCGGTTCCCATCTTACTCGCTTTGATTGCTAATCACTGGTGACTCCATCCTCAGAAATATCCACTCAAAAGCAGCTGTGACCTAAAACTTGCATTCACTCTACTGACCAGCAGGTGGCGACTCCTCTGGTTGCAAAAGGAAGTGCGACTGTATAGAAGTCTTTGAGAAAATAACTCTATTTCTCTCTTGATTTATTCCCTCAGTAAACATTGTAAACATGAGTTTATGGTCGCAATCTCTAGTTTCAAGTCTTCTTCAATACAGCATGTTGTTCATTTAGTAAATTAATACACACCTAAAAATTAAAATTTAAAAATATATAAAACAGAAATGTACATATATCTTTACCAAACATGAACTCTCTTTATATGACTGTCTGCCAATGTTTCTAAAATAATGGAACATCTGTCTCAAATGCGATCGCAAAAAAAAGATTATTAAACAGTCCATTTTACAGTTACATTCTGCGCATGCACTGACTTTTACGCATGCGCAGAACGGATCGGGCAGCTGGAACGGATCGGGTACTATTTGTGTATTTGTAGACCGATTGCGTCCAGCAGCCACGACGAGGCTGTCCCATTTCAAAGACTCCTTCTAAAGCGGCCGAGAAATGCAGCCTACTTTTCCCAGATTTGGATAACTGATGGATCCTTCATGGCCCAACATATCCCAAGATTCATTGCGTGCCGGTGAAGTTTTTTTTTTAATGACATGGCGACTAATGGACCAGCAACAGGAGAATTCACATTTAAATGTAATTACTGGGTTTTAACTTACGTGAATATCTTCAGATACAAGTGTTAAAACTAAAAACAAGGGGACTAAACAGATCACACTTATGTTAAAATGATCGGTTTAGTTTACGTGACGCTATTAACTAACCAGCTAACGCTACCGAGAGCCACTGTGCTATTTATAGCAGCTCGTCCATTTTAATGTTTTAACTTAGCTTTACCCCTTTTATGACAACCCCAGCTGGTTGCTAGGAGACAGGAGCGCAAAAGGGTGGGGGCGCGAAAAGCTGGTGACGCAAACAGGAAATCATTTGTGGGCCAGACCGTCTCATTTCGGGGACCGCTCGGTCGAGCCTTTGTGGTATTCAAAGGACCCGGCCGACATAGACCGCGAAGGCTGGGTCCTCCGTTGGCTACAGCCGCTGGATTGGGACACAGCTACTGACAAACAGCACCTGTCCCCCAGTCACTCTTCCTCACCACCTCCCTTAAAAAACACCTACCTCATGAGCTCCCCCTAGTGACTCTGGTGTTAAATTCTGCCACTCCTGCTATATTGTCACGATTCTTGCCGTGCAACTAACCCAGTGAGCACTAGACGGGATTTCAACATCTAAATCTGGTTGAAAACTGGTTGAAATTGGGTCTAAACGTCTATAGACCGTCTAAAACACGGTTACAACTTCAACATGTCACAAAACACCATTTGGTTGATAAAATGTGTTCTGTTTTAACGTAAGGCTGTAAGAGAGATGATATTAACATATTCTATATATTATAGTATTTTTGTAAAGTATTCAACTGGTCGGCGAAATGTGGTCTACACGTAGACGTGATTTCAACGCTTTTAATAAAAAGACGGAAATATTGGACTTTATCGACTGTTTGCTGCGAAAATAAGCTTCTAGGACATCGTAATCCGGTCATTTTTATACATTACTCTTAAATAAGAAAGTCTGCTTACCGCTGTAACGCATGCGCAACCTCTTAGACGGCAGAGTTTGGAACTTCGACTGCACTGCCAGAGAGGAACGGTTGAGACTTACGGAGCCGAGACTCACGGAGCCACAACGACAGGAACGGGCTGATAAACCCAAGGCTTCACGCCAACTACATACTTTGTAAGTACTTGAACTACTGGAATCCAGTTATTCAAAGCAAAATTAGCATCATTAATATCATTTTAAGCTGCTCACGATGCAGGCGAGGCTGCTATCTTGTAGCGTTAGCATGTTAGCTTGTAGCGTACTGCTACATGGACCAACAGTAAACATTAACGTGTGTAAGTTAATGTTGGGGACTGTCTTTATGGGCTGTCGCTGTAGTTCATTGATATAAAGTGAGTTTTATGCCATTTTACATCTAAAATACATTACAGAAAGCTAGTGGGGCTGTACACAGTTTAAATGGGGAGGAAGTGAGTAAAAAAAATTGATGTACAAACAAGAAGACGGTCAGAACATTGTTGTTTGGCATAGAGCAAACAATATAAAGTATTATAATGTGTAATATGCCAGTGAGCATCTTTCCGTTGAAAAGACATTTAAAAAAACGACTATGGTCACCGGTGAAAAGACTGGTTCAAGAGTGAATATGTTTTTCTAATTCTTGTTTAATTTACAGACATCCATCTGAAATATGACAGATCATCTGAAACTGGCCCCTGGGAGGTTTTGACAACGACATTTAAAGAAGAAATGAGAGATTTTGTTGTTTGTATTTTTAATTTCATTGTAGTTGTATCAATAAAAACAAATGTATTGTTGCCTGTGTCAGATGGTCTTATTTGTCCTGTCAATGTAAACTGTTAATGTGTTACTATGACTACGTATTTAATTGCTACATATTTTACTGTGAGCATTTTGAGGTTCAAAAGACGTTTATGTTTAAAAGATGTTCAAAAGTGGTTCAAAAGTGAAACTTTATTCAACTTCTATTTGTAGACATCAATTAGACGTTCACGTTTAGACCATATTTCACCGGGATTTGCAATATTGGCTTTCAACTGAGAAATGTGGATGTTGTTTCATAGTAAGCCTCTAAAATGATGATATAACATTATTAGCACAACGTAGAGGATTACAAATGCACTATTGCAAATCACGTTGAAATGTGGTCTAAACGTGAACGTCTAATAGACGTCTACAAATAGACGTTGAATAAACTTTTGAACCACTTTTAGACGTCTTTTCAACGGAAAAAAACTCACTGGGAATAGACAGTTTTCAAAATCTATAGATTTTGATGATTTTACGGATCCCCGTGTTATTATTATATTACCATTATAAAGTACAGGTGCAACACAAGCCTCGGCTACAGTTATAATAATCATGGTCTATTAGTGTGTCTTATGGGGAACAGCTGAGAGCAAAAAGCACAATGAGCAGCAAGTATAGTGCTTTAGAATAATATAAAGTTTAGGAGTAAAAGAGTAAAAAAACTAAATTGTAGAAGAACGTGAGCTTACCAAGCATTTAAGACTGACAGTAGCACCAGTGATAAAAACTTAAAAGAATAATTATAATTTTGTTCCAATAATCTCTGTGGTTCTGAGGGCTGTGTCTTTAGACAATTTGGTTACTATACTTTGCACATGGACAAATGCCCTTTTCTCTTTAACATTTTAGTAGTTGTTGTTTTTTTCTAACCTAGATGCTGTGACTAAAAGCTTCAGTAAAAAATTGGCTCAGCAGTGCCGGGCTGGTTGGTTGGAGGAAGGATGAGAGGGAGCAAACAATAAAGGTTTTCCAAGGCAGACATACCCTAGCGCCCCTTACGGGATGGTGTTTTAGTGTGTTTATTTTTGTTGTACTGACTTACATGGCCATTGTTCTCTTTTATATAAAGATTGGGTCCTTGCATTATATTAAATCCATATTCTTAGATTTGTATACAATATTGAATATCCTAAATGTATTTTCTTCTAGCCTGCCATGCAATAAATGTAGTATAGAAACATATTCAAGCATTTAAAGATAATTTATTGTCATTATGCAACACAGGGATGCACAACTAAATTCAGTTGTAGCCCATTTGTAAGACAACAAACACATGAAAAACAAAACAAACAAACACAGTAGAACATTCCTGTAGTGCATTTTTTGAATTTGCATCATAAGGAATGTAAACAGCAACAACAAAAATAATTATCTGGTCAGATAATATGGCTGACATCTGAACATTCAATTTCAACATGAGGAAAACGTTGTCCATCAACTTTGACTGTGTTTGTTCACCAAGCATCATGATGTCAACACAGAGTCCACCTCCTCTCCTCCAACCAGACTCCTGCTCTCTGTCCTTCCGTCCGTCCGTCAAGTGCAACTTGATCTGGGATGAACGATGGATCCAGGTCTCTGTGAAGATGTGGGCTCAACAGTCTCCAACCTCCTGTTGCTTTCATACATATTATAATCCTGGGACCGGGTATCAGACAGCCAGGAGCATGCTGGGTCCTTAGGTCCTAGCTGGGTTAGCCTAGCTTCCATCTCCTCCCTGGGGCAGTTTGGTGGTGTTTGGTGGCTGGTCAGTCGGCCATTGGCGGTGATCGTCTCAAATTCCGCTGCACTCTTCTGTCATATGCCATTAGTGAATAACACAAAAAGCTACTTTAAAATGTACATGTGCCTCCGGTATGTGACTCTCAGTTTTTACTGCCACTTTCAACAAGTGCCAACCACCTACAGGCCATAGCATGACAGTACATGAACACTACTTTGAATTGAATTCACTGTCCCTCTTCATGCACTGCATCGTAATTCTAAGCACATCTGAAATGGCAGAATATTTAATCTTGCAAACAAAAAAAGTATCTTTGCCAGCTCTCCCTTCATCCATTGATGATCTACTGGATAATTTCACGTCACGGTTGTATGCCTCCACCAACCAGTCATAGAATGCGAGAAAAGCTGAAAGATGTGTGTTTGTTGGACCCATCCACCTGTCTGCCTATTCTTCTGTGGGCTTTTGCAGTCTGCATACTTCCTAGTTCATGATAATGTGGAAAACTTCTATAAATGATGGCGATCTGAGGTATAGCTACGAATGCTGGATGAGACCAGCCTGTAAGATGTTATCTGAACTGACATCAGTTACTGATAGCAACTGTGCAGCTGACTTGTTGACTTGTAGTTTGTATTAGTTTGTATGCACTGAAGACTATGAAGCACAGACACACGATTTATGAAACTTAATGTGAAATATCAACGTTTGCATTTTTTAAACTGAACACTTTGACAAGCTTCCCTAGATACAAAACAAACCATAATTTAGTGTGAACAGATCAAATTGTATTTGATATGCCCAGACAATTAAAATTCAATGTTTTACACCAGGAGCCAGCCGTTCATCAACCTACTTTTCCATCAGTGACGTTTTTTTTTTTTAAAAAAAAGCACATTGTAAAAGCCATTAGCAAAGCTAAGGGCTGAGGGTTGTAGCAGTGAGTGCATATAAATGTCAGCAACTACAACACAAAACCAATAAAACCTCACTTATTTCTCATCTAAACATTTATGGGGCTGTGTGGAAATTACCAAGGACTATTTTCAGATGAAAACAATTTTTTTAAAGGTCAGTGTAGACTAAAGGCACATGAGTTAATCCATTTAACTGGTTGCAAAGAATTAACTGTGAATATTTATGATGACATTTATTCACCAGCTTTTACGATTTATTAATTGAGAGTATGGGGAGAATGTGATGTCGGGCCATGTCTGAGAAATGTCTGCATCCTTTCTGATTAATCGCTTCACCGTGACTAAACAGAATTGACATCAACAATAAATGTCTGTTGCTTAAAGATAACATCCAACAAAAGAAGAGATTTACAGCCATATTGTATATTATCTCCGCCAGGAGATCATGTATTTGCTCATATTCGTGTAGGGGTGTGGATCTCTTCGCCTGTCTGTCTGTCTGTCCGGGAGCAGACAGACAGTTAATTTATGATGACTGCTCAAGGACCTTTGGTTGCTTCAGAGATGAACACTTTTTGAAATCATATCTTACTGACTGTTTTACACAAATATTGACTGGCTCACTCGTGACTGCTATTAGTCAATCGGCTAGGCTAAAATCAAGTATTATTAGTCTGTTGTAGGCCACAGTACCAGATGAATAAATCCCTGTTTCTGTTATGTCAGCCTCCATAAATGTTTGGGAGGGAAGGGGGGACACATCATCTGCTCTCTACTGAGTGCACTTTTCTAGTTTCATTAATAAAAGATAAAACCATAACACAGGGGGTAGTAACTCACTGGACTCTATTTTCCTGACTATGACCGAAGACGTGTTTTATATCTACTTAAATCTACTTTTGTGTTATCCTCACCAGCTGGGCTGCAGTATCCAATTGCATATGTCGACAGCAGGCATGTGTCCTTCTGATGAAGACATTTTTATATAATGTACAATGCTCTTGTCTGTCTTTTCTGAAGCCTCCTCTCTCATATTTCAAGCATGAGGAAAATGGATACTAGGCCCTGAGTCAATAAACACACAAAGTAGCCATTAGCAACTGAAAAAGACAAGACACATGTGTGTTATATGGATTGCAGACGATTGGTTTACAAACTGGATCAGGTAAACAGTGTTTGTCACCGATGGATGTAGATGTAGATTTAGTCTTGTTTGGATTTATGTATTGTGTCTTGTGCTTTGGGAGCTGTGTTTGTATATGTTTGTATATTTGTTCCATACTCTGATATCTCCTGGAGCATTATTTGTGGGAGGTTTATGTTTTTCCCCTTTACCATCACCTTGTGAGCAGTAACTCAAAGCATTAAGAGTACAGAGGAAACAAAACCCCTGTCAGTGGCTGCTCATTATGTTACTCCATTATTTAGCATAACACTACAATTACACTGTTGGACTCATGATGGAAATATTTCAAAAATAATCAAAATGAATGCAGCAGAGCCACGGATGTTGGCCTTGTTGTTGAACGCACTCTTCTATCTTGTCCAAACTTGTTACCTCCATTACTCACAATGCAACATGACCACCGACAGTTTTTGAAGATCTGAGTCTAATGTAGCCTGGAGCCTTTAGTGTGCAGCAGAGATGAGGAGCTCCAGAGGTCTGGTGAATGCACTCCTTGTTTTACTCTTGGTCAAATAGCAATCCACTAGATACCCTTCTAGCTTTAGTTTTCAGCGTGTCAGCTTGGCTTGTCAATATACTCTCGATACATGTGTAACCGGTCTGTCCTTTGTGCCGGTTACCTGCGTTGTGTGTCAGTTTGTGAAGCAGAAGACCAGGGATTGATTTTCGGCACAGGACTTTTATTGCTGTTCTGTTTTAGCAGAAAAAAAGAAACAGCGTTGGTCATCCGTCTTCAGTACATGCCGCTCTTGGCCAGCTCCAGTGCATTCTCAGTACAATTAGAAATCTTGCCTAATAAAAATAAAATGGCCTATATAAGAAATAATAAATGCAAAAATAAATAATAAAAACGTGTTCTGTATTGTCTTAAATACAAAAATACTTAAGGTTTTATAAAAAATAAATAACAAAAACTATGA
Organism: Anoplopoma fimbria; assembly: GCF_027596085.1. Taxonomy (NCBI): domain Eukaryota; kingdom Metazoa; phylum Chordata; class Actinopteri; order Perciformes; family Anoplopomatidae; genus Anoplopoma; species Anoplopoma fimbria. The sequence continues at coordinate 32,323 of NW_026552564.1, read as the reverse complement.
TTTGAAATTGTCTTTGAATGTATCACATTCACTCATACCACAGTCACACATCATAAAAAGATTCACATTTTCAATTTACAACAACAAGAGTCCTATGCAACAAAACATACCTGTTCAGTGTTTTAGCAGAAGAAAAGAAACAGCGTTAGTCATTCGTCTTCAGTACATGCCTAACATAAAAAAATATACGGTTCAACAGGCGTACTTCAGGACACAAAATGACGAACGCCAACACACATGCATGGAAACATAACACATGTTTGCTAGCTCGCTAAAACTCTGAACTAACTCACAAATGAAAATGAACCTCATAAAAATGAAACGGCTCGACTGCTATGATAATATTACAAGCAAATGAATCATTCTAAACACTTCAGCTTCAGCTTAGAAATGTACACATTAGTGTCGCGCTACACTAAATACAGGCCAGCTCCAGTGCATTCTGGCGAGAGCCGGAAAAACAAACACAATGTCCGCAAAGCGACCAATAGAGGGCGCCAGACCCATGTAAAACACCCAATACAATAATACCAAAATACAAAGCCACTCCCCCAAAAATTATCATTACGAACTTAAACAACGGACATGACTATGGTTAGTACTCACAGCTGTTGTACTGTCCACAGATTGTGGAAGACATCAGAGACAAGCAATGAGTGCAGAAGTAGAGTGCAGGCAGACAGGCAGGTAGCTCGTCCAATCAATTCAATCGGGCCGAATGTTATGATTTGAAGGGTTTATACAGTGACAGCCAAAGATACCTAATAGTTTGTTTTTTGTCAGAGCATGTTGATTCATTGATTGATGTCAGAAGTAATGAGAATTTTATAAGGAGATAACTAACCCTGCCTTTAATTAACATGATGAAAAACAGATGAAAACTTCGGTGTGGATCCACAGTAGACCAATGTACAAGAACTGTTTGAAATAACTGAGCTATTCTTCTCCTCTCACACCTGTCAGTGCTGTCAGCTGTTGTGTTTGACAGGAAGTCGAGGCGAGGCAGGAGGAGATGAGGCTGAGTCTGGTGTGAATAGAAAACTGCTTCCATCCACAGCGGTGGACGACAGCTGTAACACACTGTGGCAGCTCTCATAGGATCTGAGTTATTCAGAGCCTAGGTCTGCTGTGAGTCTGAGGACAGGGGGCCTGCTGGGTGTATCTATGCTTTGAGGGATCAGTATGGATGAATACTCTGAGCACCGCTCTGCCACATGTCCCTCCACAAAATTGCTCTCCGGAAATTGCTGTAATTAAAGAAAATTCTGCCAAATTTGACATTATGTTCTCGCGGTGTAGTTAAGTTCTTAGTCACAAAATTGTCAAATTAGAAGAATTTGGCCAATCATCATCTCTTTTGCTTAAAATAAACATTAAAGGACCACTGTTTCCAGGTCAGGTGAAATAAAATCAAACCTTGACCTCAAAATACTAACTCATAGTTCCTCCCATTTGTTTCCCCTAAAGTGAGACAATACAGGCTAAAGCATTATTTTTTTTCAGTACATGCCTTCCTTAATATTAGTGAAAAGAAAAATACACATTTGTGTGTTCATTTTACCACTTTGTCTAAATTCACCAAAATGTACCATTGAATATGCTTCATTTTTTTTTCATTTCAAACATTGCATTTCAGAAAATGTGAAGAGCCTCTACCACCAGGATGTGCACAGGTGCTCTGCATACAGTGATGGGGATGTGATTTGTTTGTTTCTCCACCTGCTATTCCCTGTATGCTCTGATGAAGGTCCTTTAGACCAAAAGCTAAAAATAAAGTGTTCTCTGCTGTTAGATGTAAGTTTGCGGATATCTATTCTACCAGCTGTTTGATACTTCCAGCACCTTATGTAAGATAAAGCCAAGTGAAGTGGTGGTTTTCCTGCATGAAAATTAAATACAAAGCATAATTGTCATAATGTAAGTGATCAACTGGTCAAGTTCCATGGTGATGTCTATTAGTTATTGTTTTTTTTTAACTCTTTTTACCTGTAGTGTCGACATGTAATTTTACAATTAGCAGTGTTTCTGAGGGGAGGGTAAGTAAGTAAAGTAAGTAAGTAAAATTTATTTATAAGGCACATTTAAAAACAGTTTTCACTGGCCAAAGTGCCGTACATGGTGCAAAGAGGCATATAAAGGAACACATACCACATACATAGACATAGATAAAACATATAAAATAAACGAGATATCACAAAAGGGGAGGAAAGGCCAGGGAAAAAAGGTGTGTTTTAAGCCTAGATTTAAAAATGGTGATGGAAGGAGCGTTTCTGACTGCAGGCGGCAGCTCGTTCCAAAGGCGGGGGGCAGCCACAGCAAAAGCCCTGTCACCCCTCTGTTTTAGCCTAGTGCGTGGAACGTGTAAGAGACCCAAGCTACCTGATCTAAGGGACCTGGGTGCTGAGTGGTGGTGGATGAGCTCTGTGATGTAGGGCGGGGCCAGGCCATTTAGGGCTTTAAAAACCATAAGTACGGTTTTAAAATGAATTCTGTGCTGGATGGGCAACCAGTGGAGGGATGCTAGGATGGGGGTTATATGATCCCGCTTTCTGGATCCAGTCAGCAGCCTTGCTGCGGAGCTCTGGACCAACTGAAGGCGAGAGAGGAGTGATTGAGGGAGTCCTAGGTAAAGAGTTGCAGTAATCCAGCCGTGATGTAATGAAGGCGTGTATTACTATTTCCAGATTGTGAAGTGATAAATGGGGTTTCATCTTGGCAATGACTCTGAGCTGGTAAAAACTGCTCTTGACCACAGCAGCAATTTGCTTGTCAAAGCAGAAGTTAGAATCAAAGATGACACCCAGGTTTCTGGAGTGGGATTTGACGTAGGGGGAGAGAATACCTAAGTCGGCCGTGCGAGGGGTTTTGGATTTGGAAGGTCCAAAAATAATGACTTCCGTTTTGTCATTATTAATTTGGAGGAAGTTACTACCCAGCCAAACTTTTACCTCCTCAAGGCAGTCAAGGAGGGTCTGGAGCGAGTCTGCAGATTTGAGAGGGAGATATAATTGCGAGTCATCAGCATAAAAGTGAAATGCAATGTTATGCTTCCTGATTATATTCCCTAGAGGGAGCATGTATAGGCAGAAGAGGACAGGGCCTAAAATTGACCCCTGGGGAACCCCACAGGACACAGGGGCAGAGGGTGAGGAGAACTGTCCGATAGACACTGTGAAAGATCTATTGGTGAGATAGGAGGAAAACCATTGAAGAGCTGTGCTACTAATACCAACCCACTGCTCTAGGCGCGACAAGAGGGTGTTGTGGTCGACAGTGTCGAAGGCGGCACTGAGGTCTAGTAAGATCAAAATGGCATTTTCTCCAGAGTCTAGAGTGAGGAGCAGGTCATTTGTTACTTTCAACAAGGCTGTCTCAGTGCTGTGACGTGATCTAAAACCTGATTGGAAGGGTTCTAAAATCTCGGCATGGTTTAAAAAGGGCAATAGTTGTGATAAAACCACCTTTTCCAGGATTTTTGAAATAAAAGGTAATTTAGAGATTGGACGGTAGTTTCTTGGACATTTTGCATCCAGGTTATGTTTTTTAAGCAGTGGCTGGACAACCGCCTGCTTAAAACTTGCAGGAACAAAACCCCTGGTCAGGCAAGAGTTGAGGATGACCTGAATACTTGGGCCGATGGAGTCAAAGACGTCTTTTATTATTTTGGAGGGGACAGCATCGTTAGGAGAAGTTGAGGGCTTCATGACCCTAACAATGTCCCTCAGTTCCTCTAGTGACACTGGTAGGAAATGGTCAAAAAGAGCTGAAGGCCTAACGCCTAAGTGATGCAGGGAAGTGACTGGTGATGAGGGGGTGAAAGACTGCCTAATGTGATTGATTTTGTCAATAAAACATTTCATAAATGTCGTGCAGATGTCAGTAGATGGCTCGACTTGTGAGGGGGCTTGTGGATTGATGATTGAGTTTAAAGTGCTAAAAAGGATTTTGGGACGATGGACGTGTTCACTGATAATATTGGAAAAGTGTATAACTCTAGCTGCTTTAGTTGCTGTTTGGAATGTTGCTAGAGAGTTCTTGAAAATTTGGAAAGAAACAGTGAGGTGATCTTTCTTCCACTTTCGCTCAGCTGTCCGACAGGCTCGCCTGAGAGAGCGGGTAGTGTCATCCAGCCATGGTTGTGATATGAGTTTGGGGCGTTTGAGCTTAAAGGGGGCAATGGAATCTAAGATTGCTGAGCATGAGGAGTTGAAAATACTCAGTAGTTCATCTGCACAAGGGGGGGGATCAGTAGTAGTTAAAATGGAAGTAGCAACATCACTAGCTAGAAAGCTATCTGCAAACTGTTCGGCAGTGAGAGGGCCTATGTAGCGTGCATAGCGATCAGGGGATTTGGCTGTGCATTGAGGATCAGAAATGTTAACATTGAATACAATAGGTTTGTGATCGGATAAGTAAGCATCCTCAACATTAACATTATCAATGGACAGGCCATGGGATAAAATTAAGTCTAGGGTGTGCCCGAGTACATGAGTGGACTGATTAATATGTTGCATAAAGCCAAGAGAATCCAACAGATGACAGAATTCCTTAACCATAGGTTTATCTGGGCAGCAGACGTGGATATTAAAATCACCCAAAACCAACAGTCGATCATGCAAAGTTATATAATGCGACAGAAAGTCAGAAAATTCTGAAATGAAGTCCTTGTTTGGTTTCGGGGCCTGTAGACCAGAGCGCACACTAACGGAGTTGAAGTAGATTCCACCATTGCGCATTGAATTTCAAAGGTGGAATAAGACCCCACAGAAAGTAGCCGTAATTTGAATGTATCCCTGAAAACCAAAGCAACACCACCACCCCTCCCAGAAGACCTAGGCGTGCTAAGGAAGGAGCAGTTAGTTGGACAAAGTTCTCCAAAGACGGATGTTTCACCCGCACCTAACCAAGTCTCCGTTAAGAACAGTAAATCCAGGCATCGTTGAGTGAAAAAGTCATTTAAAAGGAACGTCTTATTCGACACCGACCTGGTGTTGAGTAGCGCCACTTTTGCCGCCAGTGAGATAGAAGATTTTGTACAGCATACGAACTCCAGATGGCGAAGGTTATCCCCGTTAGCTCCACCGCCAGGGCCAGTCGGTTTTCGGGGATCAATGCCCCCACTTCTACGTTGTCTGGTCGACGATCGGGTGAGCGGAGCCGACAGCACAGTTGGGATGGTGCTATCGGATACGGCGTAGAAGTGGATTATACGCCGACCGCCTCGGTGTAGGAACCGGGGCCGACGTGCGATGCCGAGGTAACTCCTTTTAGGCGTGGACTTCAGGTTTTAGACTCTACGGACCTTTTACATGTACAAAAATATACAGCGGGTTTAAGAAGTATTGAACACGTCACCATTTTTCTCAGTAAATATATTTCTAAAGGTGCTATTGACATGAAATGTTCACCAGATGTCAGTAACAACCCAAGTAACCCATACATACAAAAAAACCAAACAAATATGTTCAGAAATTAAGTTATGTGTAATAAAATGGAATGACACAGGGAAAAAGTATTGAACACATGAAGAAAGGGAGGTGCAAAAAAGGCATGGAAAGCCAAGACACCAGCTGAAATCTATCAGTATTTAGAAAGCAATCCTGCCCCTTGTCAGTGCAAATTAATATCAGCTGGTTCAGTCACAACTGATGGCCTATAAAAAGGTGTCTCATTACCAAGGTGTCACACAAGAAACATCTCATGATGGGTAAAAGCAAAGAGCTCTCTCAAGACCTTCACAACCTTATTGTTGCAAAACATACTGATGGCATTGGTTACAGAAGGATTTCTAAACTTCTGAATGTTCCGGTGAGCACTGTTGGGGCTATAATCCGGAAGTGGCAAGAACATAATTTCACCATAAACCGGCCACGACCAGGTGCTCCTCACAAGATTTCTGACAGAGGAGTGAAAATAATTAGAAGAGTTCTCCAAGAGCCAAGGACCACATATGGAGAGCTTCAGAAAGACCTGGAATTAGCAGGTACAATTGTTTAAAAAAAAACAATAAGTAATGCACTCAACCGCCGTGGCCTGTATGCACGCTCACCACGCAAGACTCCATTGCTGAAGAAAAAGCATGTTGAAGCTCGTTTAAAGTTTGCTGCACAACATTTACACATGCCTGTGAAATACTGGGAGAATATAGTCTTGTCAGATGAGACCAAAATTGAACTCTTTGGATACAAACAGTGAAGTTTGGAGGTGGGAACATCATGGTATGGGGCTGTTTTTCAGCATACGGCACTGGCAAACTTAATATAATTGTAGGAAGGATGAATGGAAAAATGTACCGAGACATTCTTGATAAAAATCTGCTGCCATCTACCAGGATGATGAAGATGAAACGAGGGTGGACATTTCAGCAAGACAATGATCCCAAACACACAGCCAAGGAAACTCTCAATTGGTTTCAGAGAAATGCAATTTTCAACATCTGGTGAAAATTGCATGTCAATAGCACCTTTAGAAATATATTTACTGAGAAAAATGGTGAAAATGGTGTTCAATACTTATTTTACCCGCTGTATACAACACACTAAAGTAGAGGGAAGAAGTGGAAAAGCATAATAGGGCAACTTTAAAAATCATTCATAGCCTGATTTATACAACATTTAATTCCTAAAAACATGGCGAAAATAGTTTTTTTAATGGTATTTTCAAATTTATGGAATGATACAAAGAGATATCCCAAATCGGCTCCTTATATACCTTTGACTCTATTATGTTAACAAAATGAAACAAGAATTTTTATCTGGCTTTGCCCAATGTTCAGATTTCTGTTTATGAAATGTATACAAATTTTCAAATATTTGATGATATAAAGTCTCATTTCCAAATTTTTATGTTGATATTTGTTAATGTTAATATTTTTGATCCTATTCAAATTGGGTGTGTCCCCTATAGGTAGCTTTAAGGTTGTTTAAATTATCTTACTTAACTCTTTTTTTTGCATGCACTTTTCCCCACAAATCTATCCTGACATATTTGGTGTCCTTGAAAATATCTAAACTTTACAATAAACCTCTGTGGGGTTGCACAATGTTTTGGCGGCACAGCATTGATTTGCAAATTACTAAACTCACCAGTGTGCCGCTGCTTAAAGAACTTCTCGTAAAGCTGCTTAGGATTTGTTTTAACTCTCAACAAGCACAACCATTTTGACCCACTACAGTATATTAACTGCCTGCTGGGAGAGCACGACAATCCGGAAGCAAGGACTACCTGAAACACACCACACACTACCCCACTCTGGCTCTAAATCGTATGAAACATGAGCCTGAGCATGAACAGTAATCATGAATGTAATTGCAAGAATGTTTGTGTTGCTGTGAGTGCATGTTTGCACCGTTACGTCTTTACCCTTGGCTGAACCTGATGCATCAAAAGCTGCTGCTGCAGATGGAAGCTGCTGTGGAATCTATAATCCTATTTGGCTGAGAGAAAACATCAGCTGACCAAACTATCCAAGCAGGGGAGAGTGGAAAGAGAGAGAGAGAGAACAAAAGGAAAGAGGACCAATGATGGAAAGAAAGAGAGAGAGAAAATAGGGAAAACATAAACAATTTAATCTTTTATACTTTAAACCTACAGGAGGTACAGCCTTGTCTCCTGAAATGTGTTTATATACTAGTAAATGGTTTTGTATTTGGAGGACACATTTCTGCCTGGTTAGTGTTCACTGGCGATGTTTTTTTTTTCTCAGCTAACAGTGCTATGTAGGGAGGAGGTTAATGTTGATGGTGAGTGTCCAAAGCGCAATAATTAATGACATAAGACGCATCAAAGACGAACAAATATAAAAAACCTTTCTCGTTCCCAATATGTCAAATACAGATGATTGACCGGGACCCCTTGGCGTCACTTATAATAATGTTAATATTTATTTCCATTGCGCTTCTCTTAAAAATGTCACAAAGCATTTCCAACAAGACAAATAAATACAATAAAATAAAGTAAAACAATAATAATACAATACAGTATAGTTAAATTATTGCAATGAAATAAAATCCACACTGAAATAAAAGCTTTTCTAAAGAAGAATTATTTGAGAATTGATTCAAAATATAGTACTAGATTAACTAGCCCTTACCGCACATGCTGAGTTTTTAGGCCTGGATTGGAAAAGCCTGAAAGTCACCAGTTGGCTCTGGGAACACTCAAAGGGCCATTATCAGCTGATCAGAGAGGGAGCACAGGCCCATAACAGGTTAGTAGGTCTGTCATATAACTCAGGGTCTGATCATTTAAAGTCTTGAAGCTCAACAATAACATTTCAAAAGCAATTTGAAGGTGAACTGGAAGCCAATGTAGGGTGGCCAAAATTAGAGTAATATGATCATGTTTTCCTGAACTAGTGATAATCCTGTCTGCCGGTATTTTGACCAATGGAAGCCTCAGTAGGGAAGACTGAGTAGTACCTGCGTAAAAGGCATTACGGCTAAGAAGACAAAAAAATAAGGCACGGACAACCCTTTGTAAATCTTCAAAGGATAAGAAGGATCAGATTTTTGTAATAAACCTGAGTTCAAAGAAGCATGACGGTACAAACGTCTTTACTTGGTCATCCAAAAAAGACTCATAAATCACCCAAACATCTTGCAGATGGCTTAATGTAATGTTATGGAGCTATCTGACAGACTTTGGTGTGGCAAACAAAGTGATTTCCGTTTTGTCATCGTTAAGTTTGAGAGAAGTCTGCTGTAAGAGCCATATTAGACTTCATAAGATGTGTTCAGTTATATAGTAACGAAAAATGTTGAAATGCTCCTTTAGTTACGCTACTGACGACGTCATAGCCAATAGCCCTCAGTTGAGGTTAATCAGTCTGCGGAGCAAGACAGTTTTTTGACCGTAGTGCCAAGTTGAGCACAGAATGAATCTTGTAACTTTGTTTTTTGTCGAGTAAACTTTTAAAATGGAGTTACTGCCTCTGAAGAATCATTTTGCGTCAAGCTCATTGCAAATACGCAGACTGTTACAGTAGTGGTAATGTGGATCACCAGACAGAGAGAAGAATGCCGCTACATTTGAGTCGCTCACGATGGAAAAAAGAAAGGATTATCATGAGGAATAAACCCTTTGCACGGATGAGGACCAAGTCAAAGCCTTCATACGGGATAACGTACGTTACTGTGGATTATATATATAAAGATTTCGCCTACAGACGGAAAGCTACATCGCACGTGGAGCTAGCTAAGCAAAGCACCTCGTTAACGAGACCGATGCTTGCCAGCAGGGGAACGGCCCGTCGGAGGTAACGTGGCATGTATACAGTGGATGCGGTGAATATTAGCGATTGTTTTGGACACCAGATATCTGTGGAAAATCGGTGCACACTGAATGAAATTGTTGGACGTTAGCTTCTCATTGGAAAACGGGCTGTTTTGAAGCTAATGCAGACGGTTTTGTGCACTGACTTAGACGGCAGAACGGTGTGTGGCTATGGAATATTCTGACCAAAAGAGGGCGCCAAAGCCCACTGAAAAAGCATTGGAAGACAGAATCAGTCGGCTTATAGGAGCCAGAAGAGGTAAACTATCTCAACTTACAGCCATGATGAAAACAATAGAAAACCTTAAAATTGATGGCACAAATGTGAAAGAAGTGGAAGAGATGCTTGATCAGAAATTTTGCAACGTGTTCAAAGAGTTTGAGGATATAAATGCTGAAGTTATGGCTCTACTAGATGAAGATGAAAGACAAGCAGATCAGCATAACTGGTTCGAACCAAGATCAGCACCCATAAGAGACTTTGTGGAAAATACCGAAAATTGGTGTTCTGCAATGTGGATGAAAGTAACAGATCAAAAAGATGCCAAAGGAATTAATCTTGCAAATTAATCTCCAGCAAGCAAATCTGAACATTGTGATGTTAATGCAGAGGACAGCGTATCTCAAGTTGCAACAAGACATTTTAGGAGTAAGACTAAATATGGTTCATCTGCTGGCAGTATCTCAGTAGCTTCATCTACAACCACTGGCTCCTCAGTACGCATAAAGGAACAAGCAGAGCACGCAGCACTGATTGCACGTTCATCTGCATTAAAAAGGAAGCAAGCGCTTGAAATGGAAAAGGTGCAGCTAAACGCTAAAATGGAACAACTAGAAATTGATACAGCCATTGCGGAATCCAGTGCAAAGCTCAAGGTGTTTGAAGACCATGACAATGCTAAGGACAGTGTCATCAGTTATACGACAAAGAAGTGTTCTCAAAGTAAGACAAAGGAAGAGAGAGATGTGGCTAGGCTAGTTTCAGATACTGCTGTAAGAAGAAGAGCAGCGCAAAATCCAAGCATAGTGGTGCAGTCCGCACAAGACACGGAACGTAACCAATGTTATAACGGACACTGTCAGTCTGGAAACGGTGAAAGTGGGCTCTATCAAGTCATGAAGAGACAAAATGTCATTACGGAAATGCTTGTTAAGCAGCAGACTATGTCTTACCTACCTTGCAAGGACATTCCAGTGTTTAAAGGTGACCCTCTCACTTACAAATCCTTCATCAGGGCCTTTGAACATGCTGTGGATAGCAAAACTGAAAGCTATCATGAAAAGCTTTACTACTTGGAGCAGTATACCAGTGGGGAACCACAAGAGCTTGTTCGCAGTTGTGAGCATATGTCACCAGAAAGAGGCTACTCAGAAGCCAGAAAGTTACTTCAAAGGCATTATGGAGATGAGCTGAAGATAGCCAACGCATACATGGATAAGGCACTGAAATGGCCTCAGATCAAACCAGAGGATGGTAAAGCATTAAGCACCTACGCTCTTTTCCTGATCGGATGTAGGAACACCATGGAAGAAATGGACAATCCTACTAACATGCGAGTTGTCATTTCAAAGCTTCCTTACAAAATGAGAGAGAAGTGGAGATCAACTGCATTTGAGATCCATGAGAGAGGAAGAGGACGAGCAAGGTTTTCTAACCTAGTTGACTTTATTGACAGGCAGTCAAAGGTAGCTCTGGATCCTCTATTTGGAGATGTGGTAGAGAGTTACCAAGCCACAAAGGGAAAGGATAAAACTATGAAAGAGAGAACCATCAGGAAAACTGGTCAAAGTGAAAGCACCTTTGCTACAGGTGTACAAGACACTGCCTCAGAGACAACAGTAAAGAAAAGCAGCCCAGTAAAAGATGTCGTTACAGCTTTCCACAAACCATGTTTATTCTGTCAGAAGAATCATGCTCTTTCTGTCTGCAATAACATTAGAGAGCTGACTAACAGGGAAAGGATATACTTCCTGAAGTCTAAAGGCCTTTGCTTTGGATGCCTCACATTTGGGCACCTTAGTAAATACTGCAAAAAGAGAATTAAGTGTCAGACATGTTCTCATTGGCACCCAGATATACTCCATGTCATTAAAGAAGATATTGCTGCACCAGAAGGGAGCAATACTGAGAGCAACACAATCTCAAGTGCCTATGTGTCAATGGGTCAAGAGTTATGTGGAAGCACTGGGGCTGGAGAAGGAGAATGTGTTCTAGCTGTGGTACCAGTAAAACTGAAATCCAGAAAGAGTGAAAGGTATGTAGAAACATATGCCTTCATAGATCCTGGGAGCACTGCAACCTTTTGCAGTGAGGAGTTACAGAAAACCCTAAACCTTAAAGGAAAGCGCACCCAGTTTCTTCTTGACACAATGGGTCAAGACAAGTCTAACAGTCACAAATTGATGAAGAGTTGTGTGCTTTCAGACCTAGAAGTATGTGGAATTGAAGAAAACGCATACATTGAACTGCCAAAGGTGTTTACACACAGCCACATTCCAGTAAAGAAAGAAAACATTCCACAACAGGAAGATATTTCACAATGGCCTTACCTGGAAGACGTGCATCTCCCACGCATTGAAGCAGAGGTTGGTCTGCTCATAGTATATAAAATATCAAAGTGCCAAATAATCGTTGCATTGCTCAACAGCGGGTTGATACACTTAAGAGAAAATTCAAAAGAAATCCAGACTTCCATGAAGATTACAAAACCTTCATGAAAAGCATAATTGAAAAAGGTTACGCCGAAAAAATACCCACTGAGCAGCTCAGTTGCGGTGATGGCAGAGTGTGGTACATTCCTCACCACGGGGTGTATCACCCTAAGAAAAAGAAGATAAGAGTTGTTTTTGATTGCACTGCTACATATCAGGGAACATCACTAAATGAGCAGTTACTCCAAGGACCAGACCTCACCAACACACTCGTTGGTGTCTTGTTAAGATTCAGAGAGCACCCTGTGGCACTTATGGCTGATATAGAGTCCATGTTTTACCAGGTGAAGGTCCCGGAGGGAGATGCAGATCTGCTACGGTTTCTGTGGTGGCCAGAGGGTGATACGAATGGCAATGTGGAAGAGTTTAGGATGAAGGTTCACCTTTTTGGCGCCACATCTTCCCCTAGTTGTGCTTCCTATGCCCTAAGAAGAATTGCAGAAGATGCAAAAGAAGTAACAACAAAACTTTTATGTCGATGACTGTTTAAAGTCAGTGTCAACAAAGAACCTGGCAATCAGCCTAGTACAAGACCTCCAAGACTTGTGCTCCAGAGGAGGTTTCCATCTGACCAAATGGGTGAGCAACAGTAAGACAGTCTTGTTGTCTATCCCTGACAAGGAAAGAGTTCCTGAAGTCAAAGACCTGGACTTAGGCCACAACACACTTCCCATGGAACGTGCCCTTGGGGCCCAGTGGTGCACAGAGACTGACAACTTCAGGTTCCAGATAAATGTGCCAGACAAGCCTGTCACTAGACGAGGGATCCTGTCCACTGTTAGTTCTATTTTTGACCCTCTTGGTTTTTTAGCTCCACTCATGTTGCCAGTGAAGCTCATCTTGCGAGACCTGTGCAAAACGAAGCATGGCTGGGATGAAGAGATAGAAAATTTGGAGATGCTGGCAGGATTTAGTATACCCAGATGCATCAAGCCAGAAGGGTTTGGACCCCCACAGTCAGCACTGCTGCATCATTTTGCTGATGCTAGTGAGGATGGTTATGCGACTGCATCCTACATTGTGTTAACCAGCCAGGAGAACAAAAAACACTGTTCTCTTCTAATGGGGAAATCAAGAGTGACACCACTGAAGCATGTCACAATACCAAGACTGGAACTAACAGCAGCTGTTGTGGCTGTCAAAATGGACAGAATGCTCAGACAGGAACTTCAAGTCCCATTACAGGAATCAGTTTTTGGACTGACAGCACAACAGTGCTTAGGTACCTTTCAAATGAAAACACTCGCTTCAAAACCTTCGTAGCCAACAGAGTTACCACAATAAGGGAACATTCTCAGCCTACCCAGTGGCGTTATGTCAACTCAGCGTTAAATCCAGCTGACCAGGCTTCTCATGGGTTAAAAGCTGAGAAGTTCATTCAAAGCAAAACGTGGAGCCAAGGTCCTGCCTTTCTGCTGAAACCAGAAAGTGAGTGGCCAAAACTATTGGATCAAAAGGATTCAGTGATAGAAGAAGACCCAGAAATCAAAACATGTGCTGCAGTCATTGTGTGCAGCACAAAAGACACCCTGGACCCAGTTAACAAGCTAATCAATTACTACTCAGGGTGGCTATGATTGAAAAAGGCCGTGGCATGGTTTCTCAGACTAAAGGAGACACTGATGCAACTAAAAAACAAAAAAAAAGTTCCAAGCTACTATCAGTCAAGCTGAGAACAACCCAGAAAAGCAGAACACGCTTACACAGCAGATGAAGAAATTCAAGTCAACAATGAAACCAAGTCCACTATCACTGGAAGATTTGGTTAAAGCAGAAACAGAGCTCATACGGCTAAGTCAGCTACAGGATTACACAGAAGAAATCAGTGCTCTGCAAGGAAACTCTCCTGTCAAAAAGAAGAGTCCAATCTACAGACTGGACCCCCTTTTGCAGGATGGGATACTGAGAGTTGGAGGCAGGCTTAATAAATCTGCGATGCCACAGGAGGCTAAACATCCAGTTATCCTCTCAAAGAATTCACCTGTGGCCAACCTCATACTGCAACACATCCATCAAGAGATCGGACATTGTGGACGTAACTACATGCTTGCTATGCTGCGTCAAAAATATTGGATCCCTCAAGCTAGCTCAGCTGTCAGGAAAATAATTTCAAGATGCACCGTGTGCAGAAGATTCAACACAAAGGCTGGTAGGCAAAAAATGGCAGATTTGCCAGAAGACAGGTTGCTGCCTGATCAGCCACCCTTTACCAATGTGGGGGTTGATTTCTTTGGTCCTTTTGAAGTGAAGCGTGGACGGAGTCTTGTCAAACGCTATGGCGTGATTTTCACTTGTTTAACCGTGAGAGCTGTTCATATTGAAATAGCCCACAGTCTGGACACTGATTCCTGCATTAACGCCATACGTCGGTTTATATGCAGAAGAGGACAAGTGACAACAATGCGTTCAGACAACGGAACAAATTTCGTTGCTGCAGAAAGAGAACTGCGTGAGGCAGTTGAAAACCTGAATCAGACGAAAATACAGAACACCATGATACAAAAGGGCATCAGGTGGATATTCAACACCCCAGCAGCTTCTCATCAGGGCAGCATATGGGAAAGACAAATCCGTACTGTAAGAAAAGTGCTAAATTCTGTGCTCAGACAACAGGCACTAGATGATGAAGGACTCCAAACTGTGTGAAGTCGAAGCTATCATCAATAATAGACCAATAACTCAAGGGTCAGACGACCCTAACGATGTGGAGGCCTTAACACCTAACCATTTGTTGCTGCTGAAAACACAACCCAGCATTCCACCTGGAATCTTCGTCAAAGAGGATCAGTATGCGCGACGACGATGGAAACAGATACAGTACATGGCGGATCTATTCTGGACCAGATGGACCAGAGAATATTTGCCACTCCTTCAGGACAGACAAAAGTGGCACACCCTACAGAGGAACTTTGTGCCAGGAGATATCGTCTTGATCATGGATGAAACTGCCCCTCGCAACTCTTGGATCATGGGTCGTGTAGTAAAGACATTACCAGACTCCAGTGGAACAGTCAGGCGAGTCAGTGTAAAAACCAAAACCAACACACTGGACAGACCCATAAACAAACTCTGCCTGCTGAAGCAAGCAGTGGCGGTGTAAAATGTATTTACCTTTTGAACATGATGTAAACGAATGTATGATTATTGATGCCTGTTGAATATTTTATGACTCGTTGAAAATAATATTTGGTAATTGTTTTGCGGTCAGCATAAGCAATTAGGGGCTGGAAATGTAAGAGCCATATTAGACTTCATAAGATGTGTTCAGTTATATAGTAACGAAAAATTTTGAAATGCTCCTTTAGTTACGCTACTGACGACGTCATAGCCAATAGCCCTCAGTTGAGGTTAATCTGCGGAGCAAGACAGTTTTTTGACCGTAGTGCCAAGTTGAGCACAGAATGAATCTTGTAACTTTGTTTTTTGTCGAGTAAACTTTTAAAATGTTGTTACTGCCTCTGAAGAATCATTTCGCGTCAAGCTCATTGCAAATACGCAGACTGTTACAGTAGTGGTAATGTGGATCACCAGACAGAGAGAAGAATGCCACTACATCTGCTATGATTCTATGCTATAATAAGTGGAATTTAACAGGACATAAAACTGGATGTCGTCAGCATAACACTGGTACTGTATGTTATGTTTCCTAAAAACTTGACCTTAGGTTTAGGCAACAAAACTATTTGGTGAGGATAAGTAATAGTTAGGCTACATAACAAGACATAATGTTAGTTAAAACTTTATTTAACGTACTCTCATAACTAATAAAGCCCTGTGTTTGTTTGATTCTTTCATCCACCCCGATCTTCTCCCTACGCCGACTTTGTCTCTTTGTACTTATTTTTAGCTAGTTTATTCATGGTTTTTTTTCTCAGCCACTCTTCTTTGAGCCTTTACATCTTTTCACTTTTGTTTGATTGAAGGATGCATCACAACTTCACATGAAAATCTCCCACAAACTGCCCTATAGGGACTCCCAGCATGATTTTCTTGTAACATCACGATTATCTTATCCAGACATGGATTTCTCAAAGTAGAATAATCTTGTAATTAGTTCAGTAGTTTGTGCATGTGAACAGTATGAGACTGAATGTCATGTGGTGTGTGCAGCACAAGTATTGTAGTCTGCTCTTGGTTGAGTTTAACAAAGAGTTAAGTGTCCATTCAAAACAGAACAGATACTTAGAGTAACAAATTGCATTTCAATGTTCATGTCCTGTATTCACATTCTGTAACAGTGGGGACTGGAAATGTAAAGGCCATGACATGTTTCAAAGACCTTCCTCAACGCATGATTAATTTAGCCAAATTAATTCAATTTACAAAATGAACAGTTGCTTTCGACCTTTGGTCAGTGTGAAATAAAAATGTATAATTGAATACCACAAATCTCATTTTCAGGTATTTTCATAGGCTCTACCAAATTACAGGGAGATGGGAAAATGCTTTATTTTCATTCAATTGTCAGATTGTGTAAGTGATGATAATTAAGCTTAATTGATGCTTATCATTTTATTAAAAGCTGAATCACCAACTCAATCTTTTCTTGACACGTTGTGACAGTTCGACTTTCTGTGGTCTTTTAATTTATTTTATTTGGTCAGGGGTGCCAGCCAGGTTTCTCTCCTGGCATTTAAGATACGTCAGTCACGTTTTCTTTTTATGTTAGTAGTTTTGTCCTTTTTTCTTTTAATGTTCACAAACAACCGTCACAAAGGCTGCACATCAATTTTAAATGTACACCCCACACATTGAATGACCTATTTACCCCGAACAAGAACACAAACACACAAGTTTAGAGCATTGCAAAATATTCATATATTTAAGGTTTTCACACACACAAGACAAGAACCCTCAAAAATCCCACAGTCCCCAAAGCCCACACAACAAAAAACAATCAAACACAAAATTCCACTCCAGGTTTTCTTCCTCACTTCTCCAGTGCAGGTAATGTGGTTACCTAAAGAAAAAACTGTTATTTTCCAGTCGAAATCCAAAATCAGTTTAATCTCATAAATGCACTCCAAGCAACAATTTCCCTGCTGTGCTCTAGGTGACTGCCGGTCTCCGTAACAGCTGAGCCAGTGGATCTGGAGCGATATATGATTCTGGAACAGAGTGTGCATTGGAGGACGCTGTCGGTGGTGGAGGGTTTTACCAGGTTTAAGGGCTTTTTACGACCTGACTCTGGTTGTATCCTCTATGAGCGTGTAGCTCCGGCCGCTACTCCTGTGATCTCTCGAGGTCCTGCTTCCCCCTCCTGTAAAACTGAATGACAGATATGCCGGCAGGCAATCCGCGTCAACCGGCAACGAATCGGTGAGTAGAGTCATAAAAGTGGGTGTTTCCGGGGGTGTAACCGGTGGTGAAATCTGGTATAAAATCCAGGTTGTCACAACGTGAATGCTTAACTTCATGTGATTTGAATCAGTGCAACCTCAAATTATGTCAAATAGAAGTAAGATAAACAAATGATACAGGATGACGTTATTTAAATTTTGGATCAACAGCTTGTGATCTGTATGAAATAAACAAAACTCAATTTATATGGTTTGTAAATGCATCATTTGGGAAAAACTCCCCTCCCAACTCCTCACTGCCCTCTAGACACACACACACACACACACACACACACACACACACACACACACACACATACCACCACACACCAGCAGAAATAATGGGCTCTGATTGGTCCACTCAGTGACTATATACCTGCAATTACTGTCATAGTGTTCGGCCTACTGCCTCTCTGGAGTCCAGAAGCTAAAAAGCCTGTCAACCTCCTTCATTAGCCTGGAGAATAGGTTCGCTTCTCTCTCTCTCTCACACACACACACACACACACATAGAATTTTGTAAATGTCAGGGCTGTGGTCCAGGCAGACGCTGGGCTCTGCTCCCGCTGACAGAAGCAGCAGCAGGCAGTGGGGAGATGGCCGCTGAATTCACCATTGTCTCGTGTAATTAAATTGACAGAATCCTGACCCCCCCGTGGCAGAGTTCACAGAGCCGACATGCCGCTCCGCCTACAGTCAGACCGCAAAGTTAAAAAATCTGTACCAAAGGGAGAGGCATGATGTTCACATCACACAGGGATAAAATCCTATTTTAGATTCTCGAATGACGTCAAGCGAAAAGGAACAGAGACGTCACCCTGCAGCGCGTCTGCCCGTCTTTCAGGGACCTTAAAGCTCTAAAGCATATATAACTTAATAATGTTCACACTGTGATCAGTGTGGGGCCATCCGCTCAGCTGCTTCAGGTTATCTGCAAGACAAAATTGCCTCTCTTCATCTGTGAAGTTTTCCTTGGTGTCCTGCTGGTGTTGTAGATATAATATCATGGACTTGTTGACGTGTTTATTATAAAGACAATCAATAATACACTAACTGGTATTAATATGTTCTGAATCATTTAACACTGATCATTTTGAAATGACCACATATATTAGTGCATGAGACAAACTGCTATGGAGTTACATTTAATGTACATTGACCTATTATTTCATATACACACACATCAAATGATCAAGTTCTTTATAAATTAAATATTTATTAGACTAACTACATAACTAAACTACTGAACAGATAATAAATGCCTAAATGATCAAATAAACAGAATAAAGGGAAATAATAAAGAATAGAATGAAGAGTAAACTGAATAATGAACCACAACTAAATGAAAAGGATTGAATGTGACCAGGTAGAATCAGTGACTCATATCATTGACTGATAAATTAAATTTGTCGATTGAGGTTTTACATTCAATTTAGTTCAAAAATATAGGCCCCGTTCAGCAGCTGATTCTTTCCATTTTACATTAGTTTAATTTAAAATTCGTTTAGATCTTTTGGTCTAAGATATTTATATCTAAGATTATTTTCTAATGTTACTTAAATTTATTTGGTCTAGTAACATCAAACTCGTTTACATCTGGGAATGGTATTGTTTCACTTGACGGCTCTGTTGGGCAGACTTGAGGTGAAGCTGTGGCGTAGTGGAGAGCAAGGTAGTTCTCCAATCAGAAGGTCAGTGGTTCGATACCCAGCTTCAGCAGTCGATGTGTCCTTGGGCAAGAAACTTAACCCCAAGTTGCTCCCGAAGGCTTGCCATCGGTGTGGACTGGATGTTGCATGAATGTTAGGGCGTTAGTGGCATCTTGCATGGTAGCCTGTCATCAGTGTGTGAATGGGTGAATGATATGTAATATACTAAGCGTCTGCTAAATGACTGTAATGTAATGTAATGAAGCTGCATGGAATGGCGGCTGTTCCTCTGAAGGCCTCTGCATCTGGTTGGATGATTGTAGTTTCTTGAATCACACTCTTCCATCTCTCGCTCAGTGGCAGTTGATTCGGCTTCTCTGATGTCTTCGTAACCTGGTTGTCTTCTTCGTTGAGGTTCGGCTTGAACCGTTCTTCCTCGTCTTCATCTCTCTCAGCAGGAGGATGAGTCGTATCTTCACACCCCTTTGTAGCAGCAGGGGTCATTAGGGCATCTTTGCCAGTTTAAGAGTCGGTTGCTCTCAATAGTTGTTGGAATTAATCTTCAGCACGTTGGTGCATCGCAGGTCGGAGCTGCATGGCACATTAGACAACATAGGAGGGCCGTAGTTAGACCAGGAACGGAATACCAGAGAAGAGGCAGAACCGGCAGAACCACGAGGGAGAGATCTGGCGTGCAGGATTCAAAGTCAATAATTCATATTTCTAGTATTTCAGAAACAGGTGACTGAAAGCACTTCTCTAGGTTCTTGTTTTTCATATTGGTCTGAGGTCCTCTCAGCCTGTGGAGAGGTTCCTGCTCACCGAGGCATTCAGTTTGATATAAATCATTCAATAGAACCAGATCAATTAAAGACAGAATGAAATAAACAAGTACACAACATAGATAGACATTGTTATCATGACACTGACAGATCTATGTAGATATACATGTATGTGAACCTATATGCATAATAAATGAAAGGATAACATTAATCTCAACATTCAGCACATTAGTGTCCTGTGTGAGACACAAGAAAGAGGCAGGGGGTGATGTCCTCCCCCTCTGTTGTACTGTGCTGTGGTTGAGATAAGGTTATATGGCAGGAAACTAAAAGAATTGCAGACTGTTAGCTATAATGAAATTAACTATGCATAGCATTTTTAAACTCAGATATTTTAATACAGATTATAAAATATATGAATTTACTACAACTAGAACTAAAATATCAATTAAAGGTTTCTTTAAGTTGTTTATTACAATTGGATGCTCTTCTTTTACCTCAGGAATGTGAATCCTCATAAAAACCCAGAAAGGGGGGGTCATAAAACATGGAGTGACACCAAGAGTGACCCAAAGTCTTATTTTAAGATAGTCCAGGCACATGGTAAAAACAGAGTTTGTACCAAAAAATGTACTGTAGAGAAGCTGGAAGACAAGGAGTTTAACCAACATAACAGCATAACCCAACCTCCACAAAGCTGAGGAGGGATTGACATCAACTAAAAACGCATATCTAATATTCATGGACCACTTTATTGCCTTTAAAAGAAGCAGTGTTAAAAAAGAAGTAAAGTATTACATGCATTATAATGAAACAAAGGTTTAATATTATGTTCACTCTGGTGAGTATAAACCAAGCTTTAGCCATACTGATCATCCCCATGATCAGTATGTGCAAGAGGAGGGGAAAGAGTTAAATAATGCTATTGCTGTTCACTGATTCCAATGAAGCCCCAGTGTCCTTATGTGTCTCTCATGAAAAAGAAATGCAAAGCTATCCCTAGATTGCCCTCTCTACCTCCCGTCCCTCCTGTCACTCTCTGCTGTACGCTACGCAAAAAACAGATTATGATGCTGCACTGCCTCGGAGACAGTGGCGCCGTGTCCAAATAAATCCTCCAAGAGTCAAAAAAGCTAAATCGCATCTCAGGGGAGAGTGCCGGAGCCAGCAGGCTGCCTGTCAGTCAGAGCGGATGATGGAGGCGTCCGTCCAATTTCCATCCAGATTGTGTTTCTCTTTCAGAAAAAAAAACGCCAAGGCTCTGACTCACCGCTCAGACTGTGGCCCCAGATAGTCTTCACCACATCTCCTTTGTTACACTATATCAGCTGTTTTCCTACCAAACCCCACCTCTGAGCAGTGATGAGGAAAAGTACTTTTTTTGAAGTCACATCAGTATTTGTTTCTCACTGTAAGCCATAAATAGTACTAGTGTGTGCATACTTGGAGTCATGGTCATTTCAAATAAATCCTAGTAAAAAGGTAGCAATGCTGACCTGAGCTTTCATAATCCGCTTAGCTGCATCACTCAGTCATCTGAGAAATACTTCAAAACCTTGATCCTTTGCATCTCATCTGAATCCCACAAAATCATACATATCTTCTGTTGTGAGTAGACTGGATTACTGGAATTCTTTCCTAACTGACCTTAATGGATCCTGTCGCTTGGTTACCTGTCTTCATATACCATCCCTGGTGTTAATGTCTCCTCACTTCTCCAAATCAGATGATTATTCACTTGAAGTATTGAGGGCCTGCCTGCTGATCAGAGACTTACGTGATCATTTTAAATCATCCTCAGTACATTTTAGTCAGTCTAGAATTCTACTAAAGTTATTTGTGTCTTAATAATTTTTGTTCTTATTCAGTACATATATTTTCTTTGATCTTCTTTGGTACTTCTCATGTTTGTCCTCTTTTCTCCTTGTATTAATGTTTTATTCATGATAAGTATTGCATTTGTATGAGGCGGTGGCTCAAATCACTAACTCCAAACTCAAAGTATTTTTACCTCCAAACACTCAAGCTGAAGTACTTCAGTACATTAATTTACTGTAAACTTGCTGTGTTGCTACATTAAACTGCAGTTCACTGTTTAATGGTTCATGTTCCTCTGAAGGGAAACCTGCTAAAAAGCTAACTAGCTATCCTACCTACATGAGAAGATGCACTTCATTGTAGTGAGGGCTCAGTTTTGATGGTCATTTGCTAGGCAATAGTCTCATACATATATATATATATATATATATATATATATATATATTAGTCACCTGGAATGGTTTTCAATTAACAGGTGTGCCTTGTCAAGAGTTAATTTGTGGAATTTCTTGCCTTCTTAATGTGTTTGAGACCATCAGTTGTGTTGTGCAGGGGCAGGGTTGGTGCACAGTTCTATACAGTGAATAGGCCTATTCGACTACAGTTCTAATCCATATTATCGTAAGAACCACAAACGCTATGATGAAACTGGCTCTCATGAGGACCGCCCCAGGACAGGAAGACCAAGAGTTACCTCTGGTGCCGAGGATAAATTCATTAGAGTTACCAGCCTCAGAAACCACAAATTAACAGCACCTCAGATTAGAGCCCACATAAATGCTTCGCAGAGTTCAAGTAGCAGACACATCTCAACATCAACTGTTCAGAGGAGACTGCGTGAATCAGGCCTTCATGGTCGAATTGCTGCAAAGAAGCCACTACTGAGGAAGAACAACAAGAAGAAGAGACTTGCTTGGGCCAAGAAACACAAGGAATGGACATTAAACCAGTGGAAATCTGTACTTTGGTCTGATGAGTCCAAATTTGAGATTTTTTTGTAAAACGCAGAAAAGGTGAGCGGATGGTTTCTACATGTGTGGTTCCTTATCTTACATATGTGGTTCATGAAGCATGGAGGAGGAGGTGTGATGTTGTGGTGGTGCTTTGCTGGTGACACTGTTGGTGATTTATTCAAAATTCAAGGCATACTTAACCAGCATGGCTACCACAGCATTCTGCAGCGACATGCCATCCCATCTGGTTTGCGGGACCAGCATTTGTATTTCAACAGGACAATGACCCCAAACACACCTCCAGACTATGTAAGGGCTATTTGATCAAGAAGGAGAGTGATGGAGTGCTGCGTCAGATGACCTGGCGTCCACAATCACCCGACCTAAACCCAATTGAGATGGTCTGGGATGAGTTGGACCGCAGAGTGAAGGCAAAGCAGCCAACAAGTGCTCAGCACCTCTTGGAACTCCTTCAAGACTGTTGGAAAACCATTCCAGGTGACTACCTCATGAAGCTGATTGAAAGAATGCCAAGAGTGTGCAAAGCTGTCATCAAAGCAAAAGGTGGCTACTTTGAAGAATCTAAAATATAAAACATATTCTGGTTTGTTGAGCATTTTTTTATTTACCACATAATTCCATATGTGTTCCTTCATAGTTTGGATGTCTTCAATATTAATCTACAATGTAGATTGAAACTTTTGACTGGTACTGTGTGTGTGTGTATATATAATGTGTGTGCCCTGCGTCATAACTTGAGAGAGTAAATAATACAGTGCTTAAGGTACAAAAATATAATTAAATTAATTTTTGTATAATTGTAAAGCCTTGCGGGTGTTTTGGAGGGAAATAAAAGTTAGAATTTTGGACCTTATCCAGCGCCTGTAGGAAACCTACCCAAACCCAACAGTCATTAAATAAACCCAAGCCAAGTCCCAAAAGTATTCAAGGACAATTAGGTCCAGTCTGAAGGGACCTGAGGATATTTAGACCTGATCCAAAATGCAACGGACACCAATTTTAAATTTGATTTCAAAAGTCTCCCCAAGAGAATTTCACTTGCTCCACCAGCAATTTTGTTTAATACTTATTAAAAGCAAAAACAGCTTGCAATAATTTATTTTTAAACTTGTTTTTTAAATGGCCCTTTTACAGTGCTTGTTGGGAGGGGGGTATATTTTGTGTTGTTTTGATTAAGTAGCTAGTGTCATTCAATGAAAATGTGTGCATTAAATAGTTATTATTTCCATACAAGGACTTTAAATAACAGTTTTTCAATCTAGTCTGCAAACCTCTGATTAGTCGACTGTTGCTCCAACTTGCAGAAACAGCCTTCAATGGGCACAATATCAGACCTGTTTGTATTCCTGAAAATATCTGAGCTCAGGGGTTGTTGCATTGAGAGGTATAATACCATACTAAAAAAAGACTTAAACAGAGAACATCAACGCTAGCAGAAGCATGATGCTCCACCAATTAAGGGACAGCTGCAGTCCGAAAAAGTAGCAGTTTAAACTCTCTGGCTCAAAAAACAACAAATTTCTCCTGTGATGATGAAACACCACATGAGTGGTAGAGTCAGCTTGGATCCATTTGGGTGTTAGACTTTTTGCTGAGACAATGATCTGTGCCAATACAGCATCACCCTACGGGACCCAGTTACTCTAATTAGGTCCAGAATTGTTGCCATATTACACTTGTAAATAGGACTTGTGTCATTCTAGAACAATCTCTGCCAGATGACTAAATCTATAGTGGGATAAAGATGATTTTTATTACAATTAATGAAAACAGGGAAGAGCACATCAATCGTATTCAGCAGCAGCTACAATAAGACTGCTGCCTCCATGAATCCACTGCACCGAATTGCTGCAATGTGCTTTCACTCGCTGTCTCTGCTCACATTCCCTCCAACAGATAGCACTATTACACTTTACAGCATAAAATAATAGGGACTACAATAGGATGAGATATGCTAGATGTCAAAACTATTCATTTATATCACATTGACTCAATCCGTCCTATGGCGTGCGCTTTTCCAATCTCACTGTACGTATTTGACTTTTAATACATATGCAAAGTGCAAATATATAATGTGTTCATTAACATGAAACTAGTTTTGTTGAATGCAAACGTACTGTTAAGAGTCTTCAAAGCCCTGTGAACACATAACTTGTCTCAAAAGCTCTTGTGTGCTTCCTCACACTGTGGTTCTTAAGGTATGTGTGTAGCCAAGTGTGAAATTAGTTTCCATATAGTTTTAATGATGCTTATGTACTCCAGGTTTATTTCATTTTTTTTTTTTTTTTGAAAAATGGACTTGAAGCGTAAAAAAGCTTTAAGAGGTCAGAGTGGTACACAGTAGAGATGATTACAGTCAAGTTCTCTCAAGTCATAATGACAGTGCACGATTGATTAGTTCCCAGTAGCCCTTGCCCATTTTCATCAGTCTCTTTAGCACCAGCATAAGGCTACAGTTGAGGCATTTCTTTGGCCATGAGAGCAGTGTAACTAGATGTTGGTCCACCATATTGGTCCAGAGTAAATTATCTCAACAACAAGTGGATGGATTCCAACTAGATTATGTACAAAATGTATATGACTTTCAGAGGATGAATCCTACTGACTGATCCCCTGATTGCTCCTCTAGCACCACCCCAAGGTTCTATCTTAACAACTTTTGGATGAAGTGGCATCAAATTATCAAAAACAATGCTAGACATGCAGTTTAATGTATCCTGTTTTTGCGAAAGCATGAGCAGGTCCTGACACTGTGACCACAGACTTGCCTGTTGGTCGCCCCTCAGGGTTCATGTTCTGTAGCAAAGAGACGATAGATTAAATCCCTTTTTTCCCACAAAACAGAAAGTGATGCAACTTTCATGAATTGTGGTCACTCTCATTCACTGTTATGTGCTGGAAGTATTTTTTTGATAAACATCAGCCAGTGGAGTCATCGTGTGCAGCTTCCCCTGAGACTTGTCATCAGAGCAAAGTCGTCAGATTTGGTATCATTATTACTGTGCAGAGATCCAACCTGGACCTGGCAACCCCTCACTATAGCTAGAGAAAATGCAGAGAAGAGCTGGGAGGCTGAATACACTGCTGTTTGTCAAGAAACATTTCTAGTGGTAACTCTTACTAAAACAATAAATTGTCATTTAAATTTCTGTTTAAATAAATGAGTAACAACATGCTAATCAGTGAGCTTTAGAGGTGTTGGGAGATGTAGATTTTTATCTGAAACAGCCAGAATGACCCAGTCTGCTAAATTGGGCTAACAACATCCCAACTCCAGCTTGGTTAACGCACAGACATGAGATTCATAAGAATATTTGCATTCCACCTTTTGAGAGCATACTTCCCCATATGTTGAAGTATTCCTCTAAAAGATGCATTTGTGTGCTGCTTAGTACATATGCAGAGCAGGTGAGAAGTAAATATTCAGAAAGTGGTTGGATATGTTGGACTGATATGATTATCGGTCGTCAATAATCAGGAGAGGTGGGAGAGAGTTTGACCAAATTGACTTGATGACATTTTTTGGTAAAATGACAATATCAACATTACATATGGAGAAATCCCTTGATCTTTCAAATGCTTGTCTATGTGTGTGTATGTGTGTTTGAGAGAAAGATGGGTTTTGTCCACATTATGGACAAATTAGGAATGTAGGCCAGCAGAGCTCTTTGAGCCAAACAAAGGCGGAGGTACATACACAGTGGAAAACGGCACTAGAGTTGATTCGTTTCTCACTTATTTTTTATTTGACCTTTATTTAACCACATAAGTCAGTTGAGAACCAGTTCACATTTACAATGAACACCTGACCAAAAAGGCAACAACAGGGGGCAAGTTACAAACAAATAAAACATTGATACATCTCAAACAATTTCCTACAAAAAATGACATCATAATATTTACAATATATAAAAAACAAAAGGTGTTCCTAGAGAAGCAAATTCAGAATTGGTTGCAGTGATCAGAGACCATTGTTTGTAATGAGTGATTGAAGGAGGGTAATGGAATTTTAGCTTCTTTTACAACTCATTCTAGTCGCTTGGAACAGCAAACTGGAAATAATAAGTGTGTAACGGGTGGTGTGTGGACCCAAGTGCAGTACGACCAGGAGACAGAGTAATGTTCAGGAGCTTTATTCAAAGCGGAACAAACAGCAGGTAGACAGAAAGTCT
The DNA here is from genome assembly GCF_027596085.1 of Anoplopoma fimbria. Taxonomy (NCBI): domain Eukaryota; kingdom Metazoa; phylum Chordata; class Actinopteri; order Perciformes; family Anoplopomatidae; genus Anoplopoma; species Anoplopoma fimbria. The sequence goes on along the minus strand of NW_026552564.1, from coordinate 5,604 downwards.
ACTAAGGTTAGTACTCCTCCGAGGCCGCAGAGTCCGGATCTTCAGTAGGGTGGGTGGAGGGGGTCTGAAGGAAGGGTTCCTCGGACCCGGACGACGAGGCCTCACTGTCTGACTCGGGAGCCTCTTGAATGTCTCTGGCAGGGGTCTTTCTCCTGGAGGGCTGGTCCGGGTGCTGTAGATGGAAAGCAACAATGAGTCGAGGATCACAGATGTGACCCCGACCCCAGCGACGCGAGCGAAGCAGGCGATGGACGGTGTAGACAGGTCCTCCTTCGATGAGGCGAGGAGGTGGTGGAGGAGGAGCCGCCGGCATCAAGGGGCTCTCCCTGACTGGTTTCACCCTGGAGACGTGGAACGTGGGATGGATGCGCATGGACCTGGGGAGCTTGAGCCTTACTGCCGCTGGGTTGATGACTTTCTCGACCTCGAAGGGACCGATGAACCTTGGCCCCAGCTTCTTGGATTCTACCCGCAGTGGTAGGTCCCGGGTCGACAGCCACACCTTATCCCCCACTTGGTAGACGGGGGCTGGAGTGCGGTGTCGGTTGGCAGCATTCGAGTAGCGGTCGGTGGACCGAAGCAGGGCTGTTCGGGCTTTCGACCAGGTCTGACGGCAGCGGCGGATGAAGGTCTGGACTGAGGGGCAGGAAACCTCCTTCTCCAGTGCGGGGAACAGAGGAGGTTGGAAGCCATAGGCGCACTGAAAAGGAGACAGGCCGGTGGCGGAGCTGGTCAGGGTGTTGTGCGCGTACTCCACCCACATCAGCTGGCGGGACCAGGAGGCAGGATTCCGGGAGACCAGACATCGGAGGGCGGTCTCCATCTCCTGGTTCTTCCTCTCTGTTTGGCCATTGGACTGTGGATGGAACCCAGATGACAGGCTTACGGTGGCCCCCAACAGTGTGCAGAACTCCCTCCAGAAGATGGAGGTGAACTGGGGACCCCGGTCAGAGACGACGTCGACCGGAATCCCATGTAGGCGGAAGACGTGGATGGAGATGAGTTCGGCTGTCTCTTTGGCAGACGGGAGTTTAGGCAGAGGGATGAAGTGGGCCATCTTGCTGAACCGGTCAACCACCGTCAGGATGGCGGTGTTGCCTTCGGATGTGGGCAACCCGGTGACTAAGTCCAGGGAGATGTGTGACCAAGGACGATGGGGTACTGGAAGAGGACGCAGGAGACCAGCCGGAGCTTGGTGAGAGGGTTTGTGCTGGTTGCAGATCGGGCAGGCATTGACGAACTCTCTGGTGTCCTCGGGGAGTGAGGACCACCAGAGGCGCTGTCGCAGGACGTCTTGGGTTCGCTGGATGCCCGGATGGCAGGTAAGTTTAGAGGAGTGGGCCCATTGGAGAACGTCGGACCGAAGAGCTTGAGGGACGAACAGGCGGTTCTGAGGACAGGTGCTGGGACCGGGTTGATCCTCAGTCGCGGCTCACGGATTCCTCGATCTCCCAGGTGAGGACCGCGACTTGGCAGGAGTCCGGAAGGATGGAGAGATGACCCGGGGTAGGTTCCTCCACCTCCTGGAACTGGCGGGAGAGAGCGTCGGGCTTGATGTTGCGGGAACCGGGACGATAAGAAAGGGTGAAGTGGAACCTCGTAAAGAAGAGGGACAACCTGGCCTGTCGGGAGTTGAGCCTCTTGGCGGTGCGGATGTACTCCAGGTTTTTATGGTCAGTCCATACCAGGAATGGTAGCTTGGTCCCCTCCAGCCAATGGCGCCACTCCTCCAGGGCTAGCTTTACCGCTAATAATTCCAGGTTCCCAATGTCATAGTTTCTCTCGGCAGGGGAAAGCCGACGGGAGAAAAAGGCGCAGGGATGCAGTTTTTGGTCGGCAGCCGAGCGCTGGGACGACTCCCACGTCGGAGGCATCCACCTCCACCACAAACTGTCGATCCGGATCAGGGACTTGGAGGATGGGTGCTGAGGTGAACCTGGTTTTGAGGGTCTGGAAAGCTTCTTCGGCTGCAGGATTCCAGTGGAAAGGGATCTTGGAGGATGTGAGGGCGGTGAGAGGAGAGGCGACCGAGCTGTAGCTCCGGATGAACTTCCGGTAAAAGTTGGCAAACCCCAGAAAGCGTTGCAGTTGTTTGCGGGATTCAGGAATGGACCAGGACGTAACGGCGGCGACTTTTGCGGGGTCCATCTTGATGTTTCCGCCCGATACAATGTAACCCAGGAAGGAAACAGTGGTCACATGGAACTCGCATTTCTCAGCCTTCACATACAGGGAGTTCTCCAGAAGACGTTGCAGGACAGACTGAACGTGGTGTATATGTTCCTCCTTGGTCTTGGAAAATATGAGGATGTCGTCCAGATAAACAAAAACATGTCGGTCCAACATGTCCCGGAGAATGTCATTTACCAAGGTCTGGAAAACGGCGGGAGCGTTAGTCAACCCGAAGGGCATTACTAGATATTCGTAATGCAGTAGTGATTAGAGGCAATGGGTAACGGTTCTTGACGGTGATCTCGTTCAAACCCCGGTAGTCGATGCAGGGTCTGAGGGTCTTGTCCTTCTTACCCACGAAGAAAAACCCTGCCCCCACAGGAGATGACGAGGGGCGAGAGAGTCATTAATGTATTTATCCATTGCCTCCCTTTCAGGCGTGGACAGGGAGAATAAACGACCTCTGGGTGGAAAAGTACCCGGATGGAGGTCGATGGCGCAGTCATATGGACGGTGAGGAGGCAGAGACATAGCCTTGGATTTATTGAATGCTTCCTTGAAGTTGTGGTACTCGACGGGGACCCCCGTGAGCTCAGGTGTGGAGTTGACAGGAACTGGAACCTGAGGTGCGGCGGCTTGTTTCAGGCAGACAAGATGGCAGGAAGGGCTCCATGTTATGTGCAGGTCTGCTCCATGTTTTGCAGTGCTCCTGGAGCTCCTCCTTCAGCCCCTCCTTCGCTTCGTTACCTGGCACCTGCTGTTGCCTATAAAGCCTGGGAGGCTTTATACGCTCGCTCTCTAGCCAGGGCCAGCAGCACGGTTCCCATTCACCAGTCTGTGTAACCTTTAGTGACAATAAACCCGGTTTTCTTATATCTAATCCTTGTTTGTCGACTTCATGTTACTCCCCTCGAGCCGGGTCGTAACATATTGGGGGCTCGTCCGGGATCAATCTGGATCAGTTTTGCAGAGTTAATTATTTCTAATTTTCCCCTAGACAGAGTAACTTGGTATGTTTTGGTGGTGTTTGGCAGTGTGGCTATGAGCAGCTTCTTTTCATGGTGAGTATGGTGAGTATTGAATCTGAGTGCTATGATTTTAAGTTGTGAGTGATCCCCCCTGGTTAGTTAGGGAGTGTACCAGCTGGGCGGAGCAATCTGTCTTTCCATCGGTACACTATTTGTTATTTTGCCTTCTTTATTTTCGAGGTAATCCTGGGTGGAGACGTGTTCTCTGGTGGGGGCGAGCATTTCAGGGCCTTGGCCACATGGCTGAGGTTAACTGAGCTTTGTTTTAAAGAAGCCTCGAGCCCGGCACGCCTCAGAAGACCATTAGGGTTAGTTTAAAGTTAGGCAGATACCAGGGGGCTTGCTTAGATGATCATTTGCACTCGGAGGCTTGCTCACTGTGCTCAGCAGTGATTGGTGTATTTTGTTATCTATGCTTGGTGATTGAAGTTGTCTAGTATGGCGGCTATAGATGACTTTATTAGTGCACCCTCGGAGGAGTTGTTTGATCAGCTCACTAAAGAACAGCTCCTTAGTCTTGCCAGTCATTATGACATTGAGATTGCCAGTGGTGATAAACGTCTTAAAGAGAGTTTAAGAGAAGCACTTAAGGCAGGCCTAGCAGAAGGAGGCATCCTGAGGGCGTCGGCTCTACCAGCATACCAGCATCAACTTGTTCTTCCTCAAATGTCAGATGCTGTGCTGGAGTTCAGGTTGAAGGAGTTGGCGTTCCGAGAATTAGAACTAGAGGATAAAGAAAAAGAGCGTATCCTTAAGGAAAGGCAAATGCACCTAGAGGAAAGACAAATGCACCTAGAGCATGAGCGTTTCTTGAAAGAGCTTGAATTTAAGCATGCTGCTTTGAGCTCATCCAGTTCTGCCTCGGCTCAGTTTAGCGTAGCGAGAAACATCAGACTAGTACCTCCATTCGCTGAGAAAAATGTTGAGCGGTATTTCGCTCATTTTGAACGAGTGGCTACTGTTTCAGACTGGCCAATACATGCCTGGACCTCGCTTTTGCAAAGCGTTCTGGTGGGAAAAGCACAAGACGCTTACGCTTCTTTAAACATTGAGGATGTCAAGGACTATGAAAAAGTTAAAGGCGCCATTCTAAGAACTTATGAGCTCGTTCCTGAGGCGTACCGCCAGCGTTTTAGAGGCCTCAGTAAGCTGGATGAACAAACTTATGTTGAGTTTGCAAGAGAAAAGGAGATCAGTTTTAGTTCTTGGTGCAAGTCACAGAAGGCGGAAACTAAGGAGGATCTTAGACAATTAGTTCTGCTGGAGGACTTTAAAAATTGTCTGCCTGTTGCTGTGTGTACTTATCTCAATCAACAAGAAGTGTCCACTCTTGTTGAGGCTGCTGTTCTAGCAGACAAGTTTGTGTTGACGCTCAAGGTAAACTTTGATAGCGACCAGGGTGAGCGAAGGGGAAGGACTGGTTTTAACAGATCTCGGTTTCCAACCACTTCCTCCACCTGCTCAAAGCCTCCTCCTACCGTTTCTACAGCTTTCATTAGAAGATCGGCTAATGTGAGTACTCCGTTGGAGAGGACTTGTTTTTATTGCAAGAACAGTGGTCACTTCATTGCTGATTGCCCTGTCTTGAGTAAAAAACAAGAGTCTTATAAGCCTGTTGCCTTATTAAAAACTGTGAGCAATTGTGCTGTCGACCAAACCATGGACCAACCCGCTCAAAAGAGTGAGCTGCCTGGTTCTTCGTCTTTCCTTATGGATGGTTGTGTCTCTCTTGTCACTGATCCTTCAACCAAGCAACCGATTAAGATCTGGAGAGATAGTGGAGCTTTTCAGTCCTTGATTCTCCAGGACCTCCTACCGTTTTCTGAGCAGTCTAAGTTGGGTTCCAGTGTCCTCGTCCAAGGGTTTGGGGGGGGTATCTGTCTCTGCCGATGCATAACCTTACCCTTGAAACGGGACTTGTTTCTGGGGAAGTAGCTGTAGCGGTTTGTTCGAGCATTCCCATTAAAGGGGTGTCCTTCATCTTGGGAAATGACCTAGCCGGTGGTAGGATGCTTGCGGCTCCTGAGGTTGTCCCCTTTCCTGTTGTGTCGAAACGCCCAGATGATCTTGAGAAGCAATTCCCAGAAGCATTCCCTGTCTGTGTTACTACCCGTGCCATGTCAGAGAAGAAGAAGCCAGACAAAGAAGCTGATTCTGATATCGCACTGTTTGACACATTTTTGGCGAAGGGTGACGTGTTGGGATTTGGCAAAGTGTTTCCCTCGTGTGACGAGCTCAAGTGTGAGCAGGGGAGAGATGCAACCTTATCTTCACTTTTTGACAAGGTTGTGCCTGAGGATGAGATGACAGCTGTGTCTTGTTGCTATTTTGTGGACAATGGTGTGTTAATGAGGAAGTGGACTTCTCCGACACTGTCCTGTCATGATGATTGGAGTAGTGTGTT
>NW_026552563.1:0-11504 GCF_027596085.1 Anoplopoma fimbria | reverse complement strand
AAGAGCCATATTAGACTTCATAAGATGTGTTCAGTTATATAGTAACGAAAAATGTTGAAATGCTCCTTTAGTTACGCTACTGACGTATCATAGCCAATAGCCCTCAGTTGAGGTTAATCAGTCTGCGGAGCAAGACAGTTTTTTGACCGTAGTGCCAAGTTGAGCACAGAATGAATCTTGTAACTTTGTTTTTTGTCGAGTAAACTTTTTAAATGGAGTTACTGCCTCTGAAGAATCATTTCGCGTCAAGCTCATTGCAAATACGCAGACTGTTACAGTAGTGGTAATGTGGATCACCAGACAGAGAGAAGAATGCACAGCTACATTTGAGTCAAAAACTTCGCCTCACGATGGAAAAAAGAAAGGATTATCATGAGGAATAAACCCTTTGCATGGATGAGGACCAAGTCAAAGCCTTCATACGGATAACGTATGTTGCTGTGGATTATATATATAAAAGATTTCGCCTACAGACGGAAAGCTACATTGCACGTGGAGCTAGCTAAGCAAAGTACCTCGTCAACGAGACCGATGCTTGGCAGCAGGGGAACGGCCCGTCGGAGGGAACGTGGCATGTATACAGTGGATGCAGTGAATATTAGCGATTGTTTGGACACCAGATATCTGTGGAAAATCGGTGCACACTGAATGAAATTGTTGGACGTTAGCTTCTCATTGGAAAACGGTCTGTTTTGAAGCTAATGCAGACGGTTTTGTGCACTGACTTAGACGGCAGAACGGTGTGTGGCTATGGAATATTCTGACCAAAAGAGGGCGCCAAAGCCCACCGAAAAAGCATTGGAAGACAGAATCAGTCGGCTTATAGCAGCCAGAAGAGGTAAACTATCTCAACTTACAGCCATGATGAAAACAATAGAAAACCTTAAAATTGATGGCACAAATGTGAAAGAAGTGGAAGACATGCTTGATCAGAAATTTTGCAACGTGTTCAAAGAGTTTGAGGATATAAATGCTGAAGTTATGGCTCTACTAGATGAAGATGAAAGACAAGCAGATCAGCATAACTGGTTCGAACCAAGATCAGCACCCATAAGAGACTTTGTGGAAAATACCGAAAATTGGTGTTCTGCAATGTGGATGAAAGTAACAGATCAAAAAGATGCCAAAGGAATTAATCTTGCAAATGAATCTCCAGCAAGCAAATCTGAACATTGTGATGTTAATGCAGAGGACAGCGTATCTCAAGTTGCAACAAGACATTTTAGGAGTAAGACTAAATATGGTTCATCTGCTGGCAGTATCTCAGTAGCTTCATCTACAACCACTGGCTCCTCAGTACGCATAAAGGAACAAGCAGAGCATGCAGCACTGATTGCACGTTCATCTGCATTAAAAAGGAAGCAAGCGCTTGAAATGGAAAAGGTGCAGCTAAACGCTAAAATGGAACAACTAGAAATTGATACAGCCATTGCGGAATCCAGTGCAAAGCTCAAGGTGTTTGAAGACCATGACAATGCTAAGGACAGTGTCATCAGTTATACGACAAAGAAGTGTTCTCAAAGTAAGACAAAGGAAGAGAGATGTGGCTAGGCTAGTTTCAGATACTGCTGTAAGAAGAAGAGCAGCGCAAAATCCAAGCATAGTGGTGCAGTCCGCACAAGACACGGAACGTAACCAATGTTATGATAACGGACACTGTCAGTCTGGAAACGGTGAAAGTGGGCTCTATCAAGTCATGAAGAGACAAAATGTCATTACGGAAATGCTTGTTAAGCAGCAGACTATGTCTTACCTACCTTGCAAGGACATTCCAGTGTTTAAAGGTGACCCTCTCACTTACAAATCCTTCATCAGGGCCTTTGAACATGCTGTGGATAGCAAAACTGAAAGCTATCATGACAAGCTTTACTACTTGGAGCAGTATACCAGTGGGGAACCACAAGAGCTTGTTCGCAGTTGTGAGCATATGTCACCAGAAAGAGGCTACTCAGAAGCCAGAAAGTTACTTCAAAGGCATTATGGAGATGAGCTGAAGATAGCCAACGCATACATGGATAAGGCACTGAAATGGCCTCAGATCAAACCAGAGGATGGTAAAGCATTAAGCACCTACGCTCTTTTCCTGATCGGATGTAGGAACACCATGCATGATATTGAATTTATGGAAGAAATGGACAATCCTACTAACATGCGAGTTGTCATTTCAAAGCTTCCTTACAAAATGAGAGAGAAGTGGAGATCAACTGCATTTGAGATCCATGAGAGAGGAAGAGGACGAGCAAGGTTTTCTAACCTAGTTGACTTTATTGACAGGCAGTCAAAGGTAGCTCTGGATCCTCTATTTGGAGATGTGGTAGAGAGTTACCAAGCCACAAAGGGAAAGGATAAAACTATGAAAGAGAGAACCATCAGGAAAACTGGTCAAAGTGAAAGCACCTTTGCTACAGGTGTACAAGACACTGCCTCAGAGACAACAGTAAAGATAAGCAGCCCAGTAAAAGATGTCGTTACAGCTTTCCACAAACCATGTTTATTCTGTCAGAAGAATCATGCTCTTTCTGTCTGCAATAAGATTAGAGAGCTGACGAACAGGGAAAGGATATACTTCCTGAAGTCTAAAGGCCTTTGCTTTGGATGCCTCACATTTGGGCACCTTAGTAAATACTGCAAAAAGAGAATTAAGTGTCAGACATGTTCTCATTGGCACCCAGATATACTCCATGTCATTAAAGAAGATATTGCTGCACCAGAAGGGAGCAATACTGAGAGCAACACAATCTCAAGTGCCTATGTGTCAATGGGTCAAGAGTTATGTGGAAGCACTGGGGCTGGAGAAGGAGAATGTGTTCTAGCTGTGGTACCAGTAAAACTGAAATCCAGAAAGAGTGAAAGGTATGTAGAAACATATGCCTTCATAGATCCTGGGAGCACTGCAACCTTTTGCAGTGAGGAGTTACAGAAAACCCTAAACCTTAAAGGAAAGCGCACCCAGTTTCTTCTTGACACAATGGGTCAAGACAAGTCTAACAGTCACAAATTGATGAAGAGTTGTGTGCTTTCAGACCTAGAAGTATGTGGAATCGAAGAAAACGCATACATTGAACTGCCAAAGGTGTTTACACACAGCCACATTCCAGTAAAGAAAGAAAACATTCCACAACAGGAAGATATTTCACAATGGCCTTACCTGAAAGACGTGCATCTCCCACGCATTGAAGCAGAGGTTGGTCTGCTCATAGGGGCCAACATCCCAAAAGCCATCGAACCATGGCGTGTCATAAATAGTGAAGGTGAGGGGCCATATGCTGTCAAAACTGCCCTGGGATGGTTGATAAATGGACCTCTCAGAAAGGGAGAAGACCTCAAGACAGCCAACGGTAAACTGCAGAGCTACACCGCTAATCGCATCTCAGTGGTGGAGATAGAAGAATTGCTAGTGAAGCAGTACGATACAGATTTCCCGGAAAGAAGTTGTGAAGAAAAGGATGAAATGTCTCAAGAGGATCGCCAGTTCATGCACCTAGCCACGAGGTCGGCAAAGCTGGTAGATGGACATTACTGCATGAGTTTGCCACTGAGAAACGAAAATATCAAAGTGCCAAATAATCGTTGCATTGCTCAACAGCGGGTTGATACACTTAAGAGAAAATTCAAAAGAAATCCAGACTTCCATGAAGATTACAAAACCTTCATGAAAAGCATAATTGAAAAAGGTTACGCCGAAAAAATACCCAATGAGCAGCTCAGTCGCGGTGATGGCAGAGTGTGGTACATTCCTCACCACGGGGTGTATCACCCTAAGAAAAAGAAGATAAGAGTTGTTTTTGATTGCACTGCTACATATCAGGGAACATCACTAAATGAGCAGTTACTCCAAGGACCAGACCTCACCAACACACTCGTTGGTGTCTTGTTAAGATTCAGAGAGCACCCTGTGGCACTTATGGCTGATATAGAGTCCATGTTTTATCAGGTGAAGGTCCCGGAGGGAGATGCAGATCTGCTACGGTTTCTGTGGTGGCCAGAGGGTGATACGAATGGCAATGTGGAAGAGTTTAGGATGAAGGTTCACCTTTTTGGCGCCACATCTTCCCCTAGTTGTGCTTCCTATGCCCTAAGAAGAACTGCAGAAGATGCAAAAGAAGTAACAAGCACAGAAGCAGTTGAGACAGTGCTAAAAAACTTTTATGTCGATGACTGTTTAAAGTCAGTGTCAACAAATAACCTGGCAATCAGCCTAGTACAAGACCTCCAAGACTTGTGCTCCAGAGGAGGTTTCCATCTGACCAAATGGGTGAGCAACAGTAAGACAGTCTTGTTGTCTATCCCTGACAAGGAAAGAGTTCCTGAAGTCAAAGACCTGGACTTAGGCCACAACACACTTCCCATGGAACGTGCCCTTGGGGTCCAGTGGTGCACAGAGACTGACAACTTCAGGTTCCAGATAAATGTGCCAGACAAGCCTGTCACTAGACGAGGGATCCTGTCCACTGTTAGTTCTATTTTTGACCCTCTTGGTTTTTTAGCTCCACTCATGTTGCCAGTGAAGCTCATCTTGCGAGACCTGTGCAAAACGAAGCATGGCTGGGATGAAGAGATAGAAAATGGACATGCAAAAAGATGGCATGAATGGCTGTCAAATTTGGAGATGCTGGCAGGATTTAGTATACCCAGATGCATCAAGCCAGAAGGGTTTGGACCCCCACAGTCAGCACTGCTGCATCATTTTGCTGATGCTAGTGAGGATGGTTATGGGACTGCATCCTACATTGTGTTAACCAGCCAGGAGAACAAAAACACTGTTCTCTTCTAATGGGGAAATCAAGAGTGACACCACTGAAGCATGTCACAATACCAAGACTGGAACTAACAGCAGCTGTTGTGGCTGTCAAAATGGACAGAATGCTCAGACAGGAACTTCAAGTCCCATTACAGGAATCAGTTTTTTGGACTGACAGCACAACAGTGCTTAGGTACCTTTCAAATGAAAACACTCGCTTCAAAACCTTCGTAGCCAACAGAGTTACCACAATAAGGGAACATTCTCAGCCTACCCAGTGGCGTTATGTCAACTCAGCGTTAAATCCAGCTGACCAGGCTTCTCGTGGGTTAAAAGCTGAGAAGTTCATTCAAAGCAAAACGTGGAGCCAAGGTCCTGCCTTTCTGCTGAAACCAGAAAGTGAGTGGCCAAAACTATTGGATCAAAAGGATTCAGTAATAGAAGAAGACCCAGAAATCAAAACATGTGCTGCAGTCATTGTGTGCAGCACAAAAGACAGCCTGGACCCAGTTAACAAGCTAATCAATTACTACTCAGGGTGGCTACGATTGAAAAAGGCCGTGGCATGGTTTCTCAGACTAAAGGAGACACTGATGCAACTAAAAAACAAAAGAAGACAGTTCCAAGCTACTATCAGTCAAGCTGAGAACAACCCAGAAAAGCAGAACACGCTTACACAGCAGATGAAGAAATTCAAGTCAACAATGAAACCAAGTCCACTATCACTGGAAGATTTGGTTAAAGCAGAAACAGAGCTCATACGGCTAAGTCAGCTACAGGATTACACAGAAGAAATCAGTGCTCTGCAAGGAAACTCTCCTGTCAAAAAGAAGAGTCCAATCTACAGACTGGACCCCCTTTTGCAGGATGGGATACTGAGAGTTGGAGGCAGGCTTAATAAATCTGCGATGCCACAGGAGGCTAAACATCCAGTTATCCTCTCAAAGAATTCACCTGTGGCCAACCTCATACTGCAACACATCCATCAAGAGATCGGACATTGTGGACGTAACTACATGCTTGCTATGCTGCGTCAAAAATATTGGATCCCTCAAGCTAGCTCAGCTGTCAGGAAAATAATTTCAAGATGCACCGTGTGCAGAAGATTCAACACAAAGGCTGGTAGGCAAAAAATGGCAGATTTGCCAGAAGACAGGTTGCTGCCTGATCAGCCACCCTTTACCAATGTGGGGGTTGATTTCTTTGGTCCTTTTGAAGTCAAGCGTGGACGGAGTCTTGTCAAACGCTATGGCGTGATTTTCACTTGTTTAACCGTGAGAGCTGTTCATATTGAAATAGCCCACAGTCTGGACACTGATTCCTGCATTAACGCCATACGTCGGTTTATGTGCAGAAGAGGACAAGTGACAACAATGCGTTCAGACAACGGAACAAATTTCGTTGCTGCAGAAAGAGAACTGCGTGAGGCAGTTGAAAACCTGAATCAGACGAAAATACAGAACACCATGATACAAAAGGGCATCAGGTGGATATTCAACACCCCAGCAGCTTCTCATCAGGGCGGCATATGGGAAAGACAAATCCGTACTGTGAGAAAAGTGCTAAATTCTGTGCTCAGACAACAGGCACTAGATGATGAAGGACTCCAAACTATCATGTGTGAAGTCGAAGCTATCATCAATAATAGACCTATAACTCAAGCGTCAGACGACCCTAACGATGTGGAGGCCTTAACACCTAACCATTTGTTGCTGCTGAAAACACAACCCAGCATTCCACCTGGAATCTTTGTCAAAGAGGATCAGTATGCACGACGACGATGGAAACAGATACAGTACATGGCGGATCTATTCTGGACCAGATGGACCAGAGAATATTTGCCACTCCTTCAGGACAGACAAAAGTGGCACACCCTACAGAGGAACTTTGTGCCAGGAGATATCGTCTTGATAATGGATGAAACTGCCCCTCGCAACTCTTGGATCATGGGTCGTGTAATAAAGACATTACCAGACTCCAGTGGAACAGTCAGGCGAGTCAGTGTAAAAACCAAAACCAACACACTGGACAGACCCATAAACAAACTCTGCCTGCTGAAGCAAGCAGTGGCAGTGTAAAATGTATTTACCTTTTGAACATGATGTAAACGAATGTATGATTATTGATGCCTGTTGAATATTTTATGGCTCGTTGAAAATAATATTTGGTAATTGTTTTGCGGTCAGCATAAGCAATTAGGGGCTGGAAATGTAAGAGCCATATTAGACTTCATAAGATGTGTTCAGTTATATAGTAACGAAAAATGTTGAAATGCTCCTTTAGTTACGCTACTGACGACGTCATAGCCAATAGCCCTCAGTTGAGGTTAATCAGTCTGCGGAGCAAGACAGTTTTTTGACCGTAGTGCCAAGTTGAGCACAGAATGAATCTTGTAACTTTGTTTTTTGTCGAGTAAACTTTTAAAATGGAGTTACTGCCTCTGAAGAATCATTTCGCGTCAAGCTCATTGCAAATACGCAGACTGTTACAGAAGTGGTAATGTGGATCACCAGACAGAGAGAAGAATGCCGCTACAAGCAGGTTTGCACAAGCTTGCTTATGTGTGAGTCAAAGCTCAGATTTTGGTCAAAGATTACACCCAGGTTTCTTACAGATGGTTTTACATTGGAGACTAGAGGGCCGATGCAGGAATTAATTTCAGAGACAAACTTATTTGGTGCAATGAGGAGAACCTCGGTTTTGTCTGAATTTAGCTGAAGGAAGTTGAGTGACATCCAATTCCTTATAGCAGTCATACAGTTATGTCAAACCTTGCGGAACTCCACAATGTATAGAGGCGGTTGAGGACACAAAGTTGTCTATGACAACCCGAAACTTCCTATTAGACAGATAGGACAAGAACCAGGTGAGAGCAGAGCCCGAGATACCTACCCACTTATTAAGACGTTCAACCAAGATGCGGTGATCAATAGTATCAAAAGCAGCTGTTAGGTCAAGCAGGACCAGGATTGAATGTTCACCATTGTCAGCCCGCATAAGGATGTCATTTGTCACTCTTAGTAGTGCTGTTTCTGTACTGTGTTGGTGGCGAAAGCTAGATTGGAATTTGTTAAAAATATTGTGACCTTCAATGACCTCAAGGAGCTGCTGTGCAATTATTCTTTCAAGAATTTTGGAGATAAAAGGTAATTTGGAGATAGGTCTGTAGTTATTTGGTTGGGTTGGATCAAGGGCAGGTTTTTTAAAAATAGGTTGGACGCTTGCCATCTTAAAACCGTCAGGAAAACAGCCAGAGGTGAGAGAGAGATTAATAATGGAGAGTAGGCTTGGGCCCAGGGTAGGTTTAAGGAATTTGGGGGGGATTACATCTAAAGGGCAAGAGGATAGGCGCATATGGGATACCGAATCATTTAGATTGTCCAGTGAGATCGGGGAGAAGTCAGACAAAAGGGTAGGACAGTGAAATGATGAATCAGAGGAGACTGTAGCCATTTAAGGCACTAGCCTCTTGTTTATTAATCACTAATGTAGTTTTGAGCTAAATATTTTTCTTCTTCTTTTAATTTAATCAGACAAGCTCATTTTTAAAGTGTTTTTTGGCTTATTCACCAAAGCCCTTGGGCCGAGTGGGTTGAGGGTAAATGGGCTATTCTTGGGATATTTTTTGTATGTTTGTTATGTGTTTTTTCAGTTTTTTCTGTCTGCATGTCTATGTGTACATTATTGTGTATTTGGTTTTTTTCTGCCATACAAGTTATTTATTTCGATCTACTTTGCTTTGTTATGGTTTGTCAGTGATGGTATACTTTTAAACATTTTGTGTAAAATGGATGTGTTAAAGGACTGAAAATGATTCATTTGAATATCAGAAGCCTTCTACCAAAAATGTATTCATTTAAAGTATGGGTTGAACAAAACAAACCTAATGTTATTACTTTATCAGAAACTTGGCTCACTAACAGAATATCTAATATTGAAATTAAGCATAGATATTCGGCAGACTGTCTGGGGAAAACCTGGTCTGATTAGGAGTGACTGCATTCATCCCACTTTGGATGGAGCGGATATCATATCTAGAAACCTGAACCAGTTTATTAGTGGACCTAATCCATGACAACCCAGAGTTCAGACCAGGAAGCAGAGTTGCAGTCTTTCAAGCTTCTCTGCTCTTACATTAGAGCAGTTACCCACCCAAAACCCTATAGAGACTGTGTCTGCCCCACCGCCACTTCAATTATTTAAATTAAAAATCAACAGAAGAGGAGTTATACAAAATAACCTAATAAAAGTTAAGGCAACCAATGCAACAGTGCAACAAAACAGGAAAATTAAATGTGGACTCTAAATATCAGATCTCTGTCATCTAAGGCTGTACTAGTAAATTATTTAATATCAGATAATCATATTGATTTATTTTGTCTAACTGAAACCTGGCTGTGTCATGAAGAATATGTTAGCCTAAATAAATCAACTGCTCCAAGTCAATATCAATACTCATATTCCTCGAGGCACAGGCCGAGGAGGTGGAGTAAAGCCACCTTTGACTCAAGCCTATTAATAAACTCTAAACCTAAATTAAATTATAACTCATTTGAAAGTCTTGTTCTTAGTCTTTCAAACCCGACCTGGAAAGCATTACAGCCAATTCTATTTGTTATAGTGTACCGCGCACCAGGTCCGTATTCTAATTCCTACTGGAATTTTCAGAGTTCTTATCAAGTTTAGTCCTCAGATAAATGGTATTGTAGGGGACTTTAATATTCATGTGGATGTTGATAATGATAGCCTTAGTACTGCATTTATTTAATTATTAGATTCAATTGGCTTCTGTCAGTGTGTACCGACTCCCTGTTTTAACCACACTCTCGACCTTGTTCTGGTATAGGGCATTGACATAGAAAATGTAGTTGTCTCTCCACAGAACCCTCTTTTATCGGACCATTAACTAATAACTTTTGAATTTTTACTACCACTGTACGCCAGTAGGTAAAAGTTTCTACACTAGATGTCTATCTGATAGTGCTGTAGCTAAATTTAAAGAAGCGATTCCATCAGCAGGACGAGTGCTCTACCTTGTGAAGAAATAGCACTTAGCTGGTTTAAGTGTATTTATCAGACCGATCTCAGTTTGTATATGTAAACAGTGACCTCGGTAAACCAAGGTCAGTGTGGAGTTCCCACAAGGGTCTGTTCTTGATTAATTTTATTCACCTTATACAGTGGGGCAAAGTCAGCCACCAATTGTGCAAGTTCTCCCACTTAAAAAGATGAGAGACGCCTGTAATTTTCATCATAGGTACACTTCAACTATGAGAGACAGAATGGGGGAAAGAATCCAGGAAATCACATTGTAGGATTTTTAATGAATTAATTGGTAAATTCCTCGGTAAAATAAGTATTTGGTCACCTACAAACAAGCAAGATTTCTGGCTCTCACAGACCTGTAACTTCTTCTTTAAGAGGCTCCTCTGTCCTCCACTCGTTACCTGTATTAATGGCACCTGTTTGAACTTGTTATCAGTATAAAAGACACCTGTCCACAACCTCAAACAGTCACACTCCAAACTCCACTATGGCCAAGACCAAAGAGCTGTCAAAGGACACCAGAAACAAAATTGTAGACCTGCACCAGGCTGGGAAGACTGAATCTGCAATAGGTAAGCAGCTTGGTGTGAAGAAATCAACTGTGGGAGCAATTATTAGAAAATGGAAGACATACAAGACCACTGATAATCTCCCTCGATCTGGGGCTCCACGCAAGATCTCACCCCGTGGGGCCAAAATGATCACAAGAACGGTGAACAAAAATCCCAGAACCACACGGGGGACCTAGTGAATGACCTGCAGAGAGCTGGGACCAAAGTAACAAAGGCTACCATCAGTAACACACTACGCCGCCAGGGACTCAAATCCTGCAGTGCCAGACGTGTCCCCCTGCTTAAGCCAGTACATGTCCAGGCCCGTCTGAAGTTTGCTAGAGAGCATTTGGATGATCCAGAAGAGGATTGGGAGAATGTCATATGGTCAGATGAAACCAAAATAGAACTTTTTGGTAAAAACTCAACTCGTCGTGTTTGGAGGAGAAAGAATGCCGAGTTGCATCCAAAGAACACCATACCTACTGTGAAGCATGGGGGTGGAAACATCATGCTTTGGGGCTGTTTTTCTGCAAGGGGACCAGGACGACTGATCCGTGTAAAGGAAAGAATGAATGGGGCCATGTATCGTGAGATTTTGAGTGAAAACCTCCTTCCATCAGCAAGGGCATTGAAGATGAAACGTGGCTGGGTCTTTCAGCATGACAATGATCCCAAACACACCGCCCGGGCAACGAAGGAGTGGCTTCGTAAGAAGCATTTCAAGGTCCTGGAGTGGCCTAGCCAGTCTCCAGATCTCAACCCCATAGAAAATCTGTGGAGGGAGTTGAAAGTCCGTGTTGCCCAGCGACAGCCCCAAAACATCACTGCTCTAGAGGAGATCTGCATGGAGGAATGGGCCAAAATACCAGCAACAGTGTGTGAAAAGCTTGTGAAGACTTACAGAAAACGTTTGACCTCTGTCATTGCCAACAAAGGGTATATAACAAAGTATTGAGATGAACTTTTGTTATTGACCAAATACTTATTTTCCACCATAATTTGCAAATATATTCTTTAAAAATCAGACAATGTGATCTTCAGGAATTTTTTCTCATTTTGTCTCTCATAGTTTAGGTATACCTATGATGAAAATTACAGGCCTCTCTCATCTTTTTAAGTGGGAGAACTTGCACAATTGGTGGCTGACTAAATACTTTTTTGCC
>NW_026552562.1:0-2208 GCF_027596085.1 Anoplopoma fimbria | reverse complement strand
TTCATACATCAGTGATGTGTAGATATCTGGAACTGCACCTTTAAAATAAACAACAAAGAAAATAAATACAAAACATATTAAGAGTTTCATTATCGAGACTATATCCTGCAGAAATGTGTTTTAGGAGGCTTAAAGTGATACATAGCAGCTTTTGGCGGTAATGTCGCGTAAACTGGAGGTAACTGTGTATTGAACATTACCCAAATTTCAGTAAATGTCCAGCAGAAATGTGTTATAGTGGTAAACGTTTTTGACGGTAATATGGCGTAAACTGTGTATTAATGAACATTATCGAGTTTCGAGACTATATCCTGCAGAAATGTGTTTTAATGAGGCTTAAAGTGATACATAGCAGCTTTTGGCAGTAATGTGATAAATAGCAGCTTTTGGCAGTAATGTCGCGTAAACTGGAGGTAAACTGTGTATTAATGAACATTATCGAGTTTCGAGACTATATCCTGCAGAAATGTGTTTTAGGAGGCTTATAGTGATAAATAGCAGCTTTTGGCAGTAATGTAGCGTAAACTGGAGGTAAACTGTGTATTAATGAACATTATCGAGTTTCGAGACTATATCCTGCAGAAATGTGTTTTAGGAGGCTTAAAGTGATAAATAGCAGCTTTTGGCAGTAATGTCGCGTAAACTGGAGGTAAACTGTGTATTAATGAACATTATCGAGTTTCGAGACTATATCCTGCAGAAATGTGTTTTAGGAGCCTTAAAGTGATAAATACCAGCTTTTGGCAGTAATGTCGCGTAAACTGGAGGTAAACTGTGTATTAATGAACATTATCGAGTTTCGAGACTATATCCTGCAGAAATGTGTTTTAGGAGGCTTAAAGTGATAAATAGCAGCTTTTGGCAGTAATGTCGCGTAAACTGGAGGTAAACTGTGTATTAATGAACATTATCGAGTTTCGAGACTATATCCTGCAGAAATGTGTTTTAGGAGGCTTAAAGTGATACATAGCAGCTTTTGGCAGTAATGTCGCGTAAACTGGAGGTAAACTGTGTATTAATGAACATTATCGAGTTTCGAGACAGTTATGACAGTTATGTAGCGTTAACTACAGGTAAACTGTGTATTAATGAACATTATCGAGTTTGAGACTATATCCTTCGTTTTGGGCTTTAAGTGACAAATAGCAGCTTTTGGCAGTAATGTCGCGTAAACTGTGTATTAATGAACATTATCGAGTTTCGAGACTATATCCTGCAGAAATGTGTTTTAGGAGCCTTAAAGTGATAAATAGCAGCTTTTGGCAGTAATGTCGCGTAAACTGGAGGTAAACTGTGTATTAATGAACATTATCGAGTTTCGAGACTATATCCTGCAGAAATGTGTTTTAGGAGGCTTAAAGTGATAAATAGCAGCTTTTGGCAGTAATGTCGCGTAAACTGGAGGTAAACTGTGTATTAATGAACATTATCGAGTTTCGAGACAGTTATGACAGTTATGTAGCGTTAACTACAGGTAAACTGTGTATTAATGAACATTATCGAAACTGTGTTTCATTATCGAGACTATATCCTTCGTTTTGGGCTTTAAGTGACAAATAGCAGCTTTTGGCAGTAATGTCGCGTAAACTGTGTATTAATGAACATTATCGAGTTTCGAGACTATATCCTGCAGAAATGTGTTTTAGGAGCCTTAAAGTGATAAATACCAGCTTTTGGCAGTAATGTCGCGTAAACTGGAGGTAAACTGTGTATTAATGAACATTATCGAGTTTCGAGACTATATCCTGCAGAAATGTGTTTTAGGAGGCTTAAAGTGATACATAGCAGCAGCTTTTGGCAGTAATGTCGCGTAAACTGGAGGTAAACTGTGTATTAATGAACATTATCGAGTTTCGAGACAGTTATGACAGTTATGTAGCGTTAACTACAGGTAAACTGTGTATTAATGAACATTATCGAGTTTCGAGACTATATCCTTCGTTTTGGGCTTTAAGTGACAAATAGCAGCTTTTGGCAGTAATGTCGCGTAAACTGTGTATTAATGAACATTATCGAGTTTCGAGACTATATCCTGCAGAAATGTGTTTTAGGAGCCTTAAAGTGATAAATACCAGCTTTTGGCAGTAATGTCGCGTAAACTGGAGGTTAACTGTGTATTCATGAACATTATCGAGTTTCGAGACTATATCCTGCAGAAATGTGTTTTAGGAGGCTTAAAGTGATAAATAGCAGCTTTTGGCAGTAATG
>NW_026552561.1:0-2379 GCF_027596085.1 Anoplopoma fimbria | reverse complement strand
CTCTGGACTCATAACAACAAGTTTCCTTATGTTTTCATGAAAACATGATACTTTCATCACTTTTAGATGCATTTCCGCTTTTTTTGCTCAAAAAGTCGTTTCAGCCTTAAAATACCCCAAAACTGTCTTTTCTGACAGGAAACCATACTTTACATGTTTCTGCTGCAAAAGACGTTTCAGCCTTAAAATACCCCAAAAGTGTCTTTTCTGACAGGAATTCATACTTTACATGAGTTTCTTCAAGTAAGGGCCTCTGGACTCATAATAACAAGTTTCCTTGTGTTTTCATTAAAACATGATACTTTCATCACTTTTAGATGCATTTACAGCTTTTCTGCTGCAAAAAGACGTTTCAGCCTTAAAATACCCCAAAAGTGTCTTTTCTGACAGGAATTCATACTTTACATGAGTTTCTTCAAGTAAGGCCTCTGGACTCATAATAACAAGTTTCCTTGTGTTTTTTCATGAAAACATGATACTTTCATCACTTTTAGATGCATTTACAGCTTTTCTGCTGCAAAAAGACGTTTCAGCCTTAAAATAACCCAAAATTGTCTTTTCTGCGATGAAACCATACTTTACATGAGTTTTTTCAAGTAAGGGCCTCTGGTCTCATATCAACTAGTTTCCTTGTGTTTTCATGAAAACATGATACTTTCATCACTTTTAGATGCATTTACAGCTTTTCTGCTGCAAAAAGACGTTTCAGCCTTAAAATACCCCAAAAGTGTCTTTTCTGACAGGAATTCATACTTTACATGAGTTTCTTCAAGTAAGGGCCTCTGGACTCATAATCAACTAGTTTCCTTGTGTTTTTTCATGAAAACATGATACTTTCATCACTTTTAGATGCATTTACAGCTTTTCTGCTGCAAAAAAGACGTTTCAGCCTTAAAATACCCCAAAAGTGTCTTTTCTGACAGGAATTCATACTTTACATGAGTTTCTTCAAGTAAGGGCCTCTGGACTCATAATAACAAGTTTCCTTATGTTTTCATGAAAACATGATACTTTCATCACTTTTAGATGCATTTACAGCTTTTCTGCTGCAAAAAGACTACTTTACATGAGTTTCTTCAAGTAAAGGGCCTCTGGACTCATATCAACTAGTTTCCTTGTGTTTTCATGAAAACATGATACTTTCATCACTTTTAGATGCATTTTTCTGCTGCAAAAAGACGTTTTTTTTTTTCTGCTCACAAAAGTCGTTTCAGCCTGAAAATACCCCAAAAGTGTATTTTCTGCGACGAAACCATTGTTTACGTGAGTTTCTTCAAGTAAACTCACGTAAACTAAAAGTGTCTTTTCTGACAGGAAACCATGCTTTACATGACTTTCTTCAAGTAAGGGCGTCTGGACTCATAACAACAAGTTTCCTTATGTTTTCATGAAAACATGATACTTTCATCACTTTCAGATGCATTTCCGTTTTTTTTGCTCACAAAAGTCGTTTCAGCCCTAAAATACCCCAAAAGTGTATTTTCTGCGACGAAACCATAGTTTACGTGAGTTTCTTCAAGTAAGGGCCTCTGGACTCATAATAACAAGTTTCCTTATGTTTTCATGAAAACATGATACTTTCATCACTTTTAGATGCATTTACAGCTTTTCTGCTGCAAAAAGACGTTTCAGCCTTAAAATACCCCAAAAGTGTCTTTTCTGACAGGAAACCATACTTTACATGAGTTTCTTCAAGTAAAGGCCTCAGGACTGATATCAACTAGTTTCCTTGTGTTTTCATGAAAACATGATACTTTCATCACTTTTAGATGCATTTAGATGCAGCTTTTCTGCTTCAAAAAGACGTTTCAGCCTTAAAATGCCCCAAAAGTGTCTTTTCTGACAGGAATTCATACTTTACATGAGTTTCTTCAAATAAAGGCCTCAGGACTAATATCAACTAGTTTCCTTGTGTTTTTTCATGAAAACATGATACTTTCATCACTTTTAGATGCATTTACAGCTTTTCTGCTGCAAAAAGACGTTTCAGCCTTAAAATAACCCAAAAGTGTCTTTTCTGACAGGAAACCATACTTTACATGAGTTTCTTCAAGTAAAGGCCTCAGGACTGATATCAACTAGTTTCCTTGTGTTTTCATGAAAACATGATACTTTCATCACTTTTAGATGCATTTCCGTTTTTTTTGCTCACAAAAGTCGTTTCAGCCTGAAAATACCCCAAAAGTGTATTTTCTGCGACTGTCATGGCCTCTACCTCTGCTTAGCCTGCAGCCACTCCCCCTTTCCCTGTGTGTGTCAGTGTTCGTTTGATTACAGGAGTGGAGACAGGTGTACAGGAGCCAGACCACCAGCTGTCCTCAATCAGCCTGCTCTTAAAAGCCCGGTCCGGACTCCTCCACACCGCCAGATCGTAAACTC
>NW_026552560.1:0-8189 GCF_027596085.1 Anoplopoma fimbria | reverse complement strand
ATGTAGCGTTAACTACAGGTAAACTGTGTATTAATGAACATTTATCGAAGTTTCGAGACTATATCCTGCAGAAATGTGTTTTAGGAGGCTTAAAGTGATAAATAGCAGCTTTTGGCAGTAATGTCGCGTAAACTGGAGGTAAACTGTGTATTAATGAACATTATCGAAATTTCAGACTATATCCTTTGTTTTGGGAGGCTTAAAGTGACAAATAGCAGTTTTGTCGCGTAAACTGGAGGTAAACTGTGTATTAATGAACATTATCGAGTTTCGAGACTATATCCTGCAGAAATGTGTTTTAGGAGGCTTAAAGTGATAAATAGCAGCTTTTGGCAGTAATGTCGCGTAAACTGGAGGTAAACTGTGTATTAATGAACATTATCGAGTTTCGAGACTATATCCTGCAGAAATGTGTTTTAGGAGGCTTAAAGTGATAAATACCAGCTTTTGGCAGTAATGTCGCGTAAACTGGAGGTAAACTGTGTATTAATGAACATTATCGAGTTTCGAGACTATATCCTGCAGAAATGTGTTTTAGGAGGCTTAAAGTGATAAATAGCAGCTTTTGGCAGTAATGTCGCGTAAACTGGAGGTAAACTGTGTATTAATGAACATTATCGAGTTTCGAGACTATATCCTGCAGAAATGTGTTTTAGGAGGCTTAAAGTGATAAATAGCAGCTTTTGGCAGTAATGTCGCGTAAACTGGAGGTAAACTGTGTATTAATGAACATTATCGAGTTTCGAGACTATATCCTGCAGAAATGTGTTTTAGGAGGCTTAAAGTGATAAATAGCAGCTTTTGGCAGTAATGTCGCGTAAACTGGAACATGGCAGCTTTTGGCGGTAATGTCGCGTAAACTGGAGGTAACTGTGTATTATTGAACATTACCCAAATTTCAGTAAATGTCCAGCAGAAATGTGTTATAGTGGTAAACAGTTTTTGACGGTAATATGGCGTAAACTGTGTATTAATGAACATTATCGAGTTTCGAGACTATATCCTGCAGAAATGTGTTTTAGGAGGCTTAAAGTGATAAATAGCAGCTTTTGGCAGTAATGTCGCGTAAACTGGAGGTAAACTGTGTATTAATGAACATTATCGAGTTTCGAGACTATATCCTGCAGAAATGTGTTTTAGGAGGCTTAAAGTGATAAATACCAGCTTTTGGCAGTAATGTCGCGTAAACTGGAGGTAAACTGTGTATTAATGAACATTATCGAGTTTCGAGACTATATCCTGCAGAAATGTGTTTTAGGAGGCTTAAAGTGATAAATAGCAGCTTTTGGCAGTAATGTCGCGTAAACTGGAGGTAAACTGTGTATTAATGAACATTATCGAGTTTCGAGACTATATCCTGCAGAAATGTGTTTTAGGAGGCTTAAAGTGATAAATAGCAGCTTTTGGCAGTAATGTCGCGTAAACTGGAGGTAAACTGTGTATTAATGAACATTATCGAGTTTCGAGACTATATCCTGCAGAAATGTGTTTTAGGAGGCTTAAAGTGATAAATAGCAGCTTTTGGCAGTAATGTCGTAAACTGGAGGTAAACTGTGTATTAATGAACATTATCGAGTTTCGAGACTATATCCTGCAGAAATGTGTTTTAGGAGGCTTAAAGTGATAAATAGCAGCTTTTGGCAGTAATGTCGCGTAAACTGGAGGTAAACTGTGTATTAATGAACATTATCGAGTTTCGAGACTATATCCTGCAGAAATGTGTTTTAGGAGGCTTAAAGTGATAAATAGCAGCTTTTGGCAGTAATGTCGCGTAAACTGGAGGTAAACTGTGTATTAATGAACATTATCGAGTTTCGAGACTATATCCTGCAGAAATGTGTTTTAGGAGGCTTAAAGTGATAAATAGCAGCTTTTGGCAGTAATGTCGCGTAAACTGGAGGTAAACTGTGTATTAATGAACATTATCGAGTTTCGAGACTATATCCTGCAGAAATGTGTTTTAGGAGGCTTAAAGTGATAAATAGCAGCTTTTGGCAGTAATGTCGCGTAAACTGGAGGTAAACTGTGTATTAATGAACATTATCGAGTTTCGAGACTATATCCTGCAGAAATGTGTTTTAGGAGGCTTAAAGTGATAAATAGCAGCTTTTGGCAGTAATGTCGCGTAAACTGGAGGTAAACTGTGTATTAATGAACATTATCGAGTTTCGAGACTATATCCTGCAGAAATGTGTTTTAGGGCTTAAAGTGACAAATAGCAGCTTTTGGCAGTAATGTCGCGTAAACTGGAGGTAAACTGTGTATTAATGAACATTATCGAGTTTCGAGACTATATCCTGCAGAAATGTGTTTTAGGAGGCTTAAAGTGATAAATAGCAGCTTTTGGCAGTAATGTCGCGTAAACTGGAGGTAAACTGTGTATTAATGAACATTATCGAGTTTCGAGACTATATCCTGCAGAAATGTGTTTTAGGAGGCTTAAAGTGATAAATACAGCTTTTGGCAGTAATGTCGCGTTAACTGGAGTAAACTGTGTATTAATGAACATTATCGAGTTTCGAGACTATATCCTTCGTTTTGGGCTGAAAGTGACAAATAGCAGCTTTTGGCAGTAATGTCGCGTAAACTGGAGGTAAACTGTGTATTAATGAACATTATCGTGTAGTTTTATCGAGTTTCGAGACTATATCCTGCAGAAATGTGTTTTAGGAGGCTTAAAGTGATAAATAGCAGCTTTTGGCAGTAATGTCGCGTAAACTGGAGGTAAACTGTGTATTAATGAACATTATCGAGTTTCGAGACTATATCCTGCAGAAATGTGTTTTAGGAGGCTTAAAGTGATAATAGCAGCTTTTGGCAGTAATGTCGCGTAAACTGGAGGTAAACTGTGTATTAATGAACATTATCGAGTTTCGAGACTATATCCTGCAGAAATGTGTTTTAGGAGGCTTGAAGTGATAAATAGCAGCTTTAATGTCGCGTAAACTGGAGGTAAACTGTGTATTAATGAACATTATCGAGTTTCGAGACTATATCCTGCAGAAATGTGTTTTAGGAGGCTTAAAGTGATAAATAGCAGCTTTTGGCAGTAATGTCGCGTAAACTGGAGGTAAACTGTGTATTAATGAACATTATCGAGTTTCGAGACAGTTATGACAGTTATGTAGCGTTAACTACAGGTAAACTGTGTATTAATGAACATTATCGCGTTCGAGACTATATCCTTCGTTTTGGGATTTAAGTGACAAATAGCAGCTTTTGGCAGTAATGTCGCGTAAACTGTGTATTAATGAACATTATCGAGTTTCGAGACTATATCCTGCAGAAATGTGTTTTAGGAGGCTTAAAGTGATACATAGCAGCTTTTGGCGGTAATGTCGCGTAAACTGGAGGTAACTGTGTATTATTGAACATTACCCAAATTTCAGTAAATGTCCAGCAGAAATGTGTTATAGTGGTAAACAGTTTTTGACGGTAATATGGCGTAAACTGTGTATTAATGAACATTATCGAGTTTCGAGACTATATCCTGCAGAAATGTGTTTTAGGAGGCTTAAAGTGATAAATAGCAGCTTTTGGCAGTAATGTCGCGTAAACTGGAGGTAAACTGTGTATTAATGAACATTATCGAGTTTCGAGACTATATCCTGCAGAAATGTGTTTTAGGAGCCTTAAAGTGATAAATACCAGCTTTTGGCAGTAATGTCGCGTAAACTGGAGGTAAACTGTGTATTAATGAACATTATCGAGTTTCGAGACTATATCCTGCAGAAATGTGTTTTAGGAGGCTTAAAGTGATAAATAGCAGCTTTTGGCAGTAATGTCGCGTAAACTGGAGGTAAACTGTGTATTAATGAACATTATCGAGTTTCGAGACTATATCCTGCAGAAATGTGTTTTAGGAGGCTTAAAGTGATAAATAGCAGCTTTTGGCAGTAATGTCGCGTAAACTGGAGGTAAACTGTGTATTAATGAACATTATCGAGTTTCGAGACTATATCCTGCAGAAATGTGTTTTAGGAGGCTTAAAGTGATAAATAGCAGCTTTTGGCAGTAATGTCGCAAACTGAGGTAAACTGTGTATTAATGAACATTATCGAGTTTCGAGACTATATCCTGCAGAAATGTGTTTTAGGAGCTTAAAGTGATAAATAGCAGCTTTTGGCAGTAATGTCGCGTAAACTGGAGGTAAACTGTGTATTAATGAACATTATCGAATGTTTCGAGACTATATCCTGCAGAAATGTGTTTTAGGAGGCTTAAAGTGATAAATAGCAGCTTTTGGCAGTAATGTCGCGTAAACTGGAGGTAAACTGTGTATTAATGAACATTATCGAGTTTGTTTTAGGAGACAGTTATGACAGTTATGTAATGTTAACTACAGGTAAACTGTGTATTAATGAACATTATCGCGTTTCGAGACTATATCCTTCGTTTTGGGATTTAAGTGACAAATAGCAGCTTTTGGCAGTAATGTCGCGTAAACTGTGTATTAATGAACATTATCGAGTTTCGAGACTATATCCTGCAGAAATGTGTTTTAGGAGGCTTAAAGTGATACATAGCAGCTTTTGGCGGTAATGTCGCGTAAACTGGAGGTAACTGTGTATTATTGAACATTACCCAAATTTCAGTAAATGTCCAGCAGAAATGTGTTATAGTGGTAAACAGTTTTGACGGTAATATGGCGTAAACTGTGTATTAATGAACATTATCGAGTTTCGAGACTATATCCTGCAGAAATGTGTTTTAGGAGGCTTAAAGTGATAAATAGCAGCTTTTGGCAGTAATGTCGCGTAAACTGGAGGTAAACTGTGTATTAATGAACATTATCGAGTTTCGAGACTATATCCTGCAGAAATGTGTTTTAGGAGGCTTAAAGTGATAAATAGCAGCTTTTGGCAGTAATGTCGCGTAAACTGGAGGTAAACTGTGTATTAATGAACATTATCGAGTTTCGAGACTATATCCTGCAGAAATGTGTTTTAGGAGGCTTAAAGTGATAAATAGCAGCTTTTGGCAGTAATGTCGCGTAAACTGGAGGTAAACTGTGTATTAATGAACATTATCGAGTTTCGAGACTATATCCTGCAGAAATGTGTTTTAGGAGGCTTAAAGTGATAAATAGCAGCTTTTGGCAGTAATGTCGCGTAAACTGGAGGTAAACTGTGTATTAATGAACATTATCGAGTTTCGAGACTATATCCTGCAGAAATGTGTTTTAGGAGGCTTAAAGTGATAAATAGCAGCTTTTGGCAGTAATGTCGCGTAAACTGGAGGTAAACTGTGTATTAATGAACATTATCGAGTTTCGAGACTATATCCTGCAGAAATGTGTTTTAGGAGGCTTAAAGTGATAAATAGCAGCTTTTGGCAGTAATGTCGCGTAAACTGGAGGTAAACTGTGTATTAATGAACATTATCGAGTTTCGAGACTATATCCTGCAGAAATGTGTTTTAGGAGGCTTAAAGTGATAAATAGCAGCTTTTGGCAGTAATGTCGCGTAAACTGGAGGTAAACTGTGTATTAATGAACATTATCGAGTTTCGAGACTATATCCTGCAGAAATGTGTTTTAGGAGGCTTAAAGTGATAAATAGCAGCTTTTGGCAGTAATGTCGCGTAAACTGTGTAAACTGTGTATTAATGAACATTATCGAGTTTCGAGACTATATCCTTCAGAAATGTGTTTTAGGCTTAAAGTGACAAATAGCAGCTTTTGGCAGTAATGTCGTAAACTGGAGGTAAACTGTGTATTAATGAACATTATCGAGTTTCGAGACTATATCCTGCAGAAATGTGTTTTAGGAGCCTTAAAGTGATAAATAGCAGCTTTTGGCAGTAATGTCGCGTAAACTGGAGGTAAACTGTGTATTAATGAACATTATCGAGTTTCGAGACTATATCCTGCAGAAATGTGTTTTAGGAGCCTTAAAGTGATAAATAGCAGCTTTTGGCAGTAATGTCGCGTAAACTGGAGGTAAACTGTGTATTAATGAACATTATCGAGTTTCGAGACTATATCCTGCAGAAATGTGTTTTAGGAGGCTTAAAGTGATAAATAGCAGCTTTTGGCAGTAATGTCGCGTAAACTGGAGGTAAACTGTGTATTAATGAACATTATCGAGTTTCGAGACTATATCCTGCAGAAATGTGTTTTAGGAGGCTTAAAGTGATAAATAGCAGCTTTTGGCAGTAATGTCGCGTAAACTGGAGGTAAACTGTGTATTAATGAACATTATCGAGTTTCGAGACTATATCCTGCAGAAATGTGTTTTAGGAGGCTTAAAGTGATAAATAGCAGCTTTTGGCAGTAATGTCGCGTAAACTGGAGGTAAACTGTGTATTAATGAACATTATCGAGTTTCGAGACTATATCCTTGTGTTTTGGAGGCTTAAAGTGATAAATAGCAGCTTTTGGCAGTAATGTCGCGTAAACTGGAGGTAAACTAATGAACATTATCGAGTATTTAAGTGAAAATAGCACAGAAATGTGTAAACTGTGTATTAATGAACATTATCGAGTTTCGAGACTATATCCTGCAGAAATGTGTTTTAGGAGGCTTAAAGTGATAAATAGCAGCTTTTGGCAGTAATGTCGCGTAAACTGGAGGTAAACTGTGTATTAATGAACATTATCGAGTTTCGAGACTATATCCTGCAGAAATGTGTTTTAGGAGGCTTAAAGTGATAAATAGCAGCTTTTGGCAGTAATGTCGCGTAAACTGGAGGTAAACTGTGTATTAATGAACATTATCGAGTTTCGAGACTATATCCTGCAGAAATGTGTTTTAGGAGGCTTAAAGTGATAAATAGCAGCTTTTGGCAGTAATGTCGCGTAAACTGGAGGTAAACTGTGTATTAATGAACATTATCGAGTTTCGAGACTATATCCTGCAGAAATGTGTTTTAGGAGGCTTAAAGTGATAAATAGCAGCTTTTGGCAGTAATGTCGCGTAAACTGGAGGTAAACTGTGTATTAATGAACATTATCGAGTTTCGAGACTATATCCTTCAGAAATTTTTTAGGGCTTAAAGTGACAAATAGCAGCTTTTGGCAGTAATGTCGCGTAAACTGGAGGTAAACTGTGTATTAATGAACATTATCGAGTTTCGAGACTATATCCTGCAGAAATGTGTTTTAGGAGGCTTAAAGTGATAATAGCAGCTTTTGGCAGTAATGTCGCGTAAACTGGAGGTAAACTGTGTATTAATGAACATTATCGAGTTTCGAGACAGTTATGACAGTTATGATAAATAGCAGCTTAACTACAGGTAAACTGTGTATTAATGAACATTATCGAGTTTCGAGACTATATCCTTCGTTTTGGGATTTAAGTGACAAATAGCAGCTTTTGGCAGTAATGTCGCGTAAACTGTGTATTAATGAACATTATCGAGTTTCGAGACTATATCCTGCAGAAATGTGTTTTAGGAGGCTTAAAGTGATACATAGCAGCTTTTGGCGGTAATGTCGCGTAAACTGGAGGTAACTGTGTATTATTGAACATTACCCAAATTTCAGTAAATGTCCAGCAGAAATGTGTTATAGTGGTAAACAGTTTTTGACGGTAATATGGCGTAAACTGTGTATTAATGAACATTATCGAGTTTCGAGACTATATCCTGCAGAAATGTGTTTTAGGAGCCTTAAAGTGATAAATAGCAGCTTTTGGCAGTAATGTCGCGTAAACTGGAGGTAAACTGTGTATTAATGAACATTATCGAGTTTCGAGACTATATCCTGCAGAAATGTGTTTTAGGAGCCTTAAAGTGATAAATACCAGCTTTTGGCAGTAATGTCGCGTAAACTGGAGGTAAACTGTGTATTAATGAACATTATCGAGTTTCGAGACTATATCCTGCAGAAATGTGTTTTAGGAGCCTTAAAGTGATAAATACCAGCTTTTGGCAGTAATGTATATCCTGCAGCGTTAACTTTTGGCAGGTAAACTGTGTATTAATGAACATTATCGAGTTTCGAGACTATATCCTTTGTTTTGGGCTTAAAGTGACAAATAGCAGCTTTTGGCAGTAATGTCGCGTAAACTGGAGGTAAACTGTGTATTAATGAACATTATCGAGTTTCGAGACTATATCCTGCAGAAATGTGTTTTAGGAGGCTTAAAGTGATACATAGCAGCTTTTGGCAGTAATGTCGCGTAAACTGGAGGTAAACTGTGTATTAATGAACATTATCGAGTTTCGAGACAGTTATGACAGTTATG
>NW_026552559.1:0-60838 GCF_027596085.1 Anoplopoma fimbria | reverse complement strand
TAGTGTTAAAACATATACAGTGGGTACGGAAAGTATTCAGACCCCTTTAAATTTTTCACTCTTTGTTTCATTGCAGCCATTTGCTAAAATCAAAAAAGTTCATTTTTTTTTCGCATTAATGTACACTCAGCAACCCATGTTGACAGAAAAAAACAGAAATGTAGAAATTTGTGCAAATTTATTAAAAAAGAAAAACTGAAATATCACATGGTCATAAGTATTCAGACCCTTTGCTCAGTATTGAGTAGAAGCACCCTTTTGAGCTAGTACAGCCATGAGTCTTCTTGGGAATGATGCAACAAGTTTCTCACACCTGGATTTGGGGATCCTCTGCCATTCTTCCTTGCAGATCCTCTCCAGTTCTGTCAGGTTGGATGGTGAACGTTGGTGGACAGCCATTTTCAGGTCTCTCCAGAGATGCTCAATTGGGTTTAGGTCAGGGCTCTGGCTGGGCCAGTCAAGAATGGTCACAGACTTGTTCCGAAGCCACTCCTTTGTTATTTTAGCTGTGTGCTTCGGGTCATTGTCTTGTTGGAAGGTGAACCTTCGGCCCAGTCTGAGGTCCTGAGCACTCTGGAGGAGGTTTTCTTCCAGGATATCTCTGTACTTGGCCGCATTCATCTTTCCTTCAATTGCAACCAGTCGTCCTGTCCCTGCAGCTGAAAAACACCCCCATAGCATGATGCTGCCACCACCATGTTTCACTGTTGGGATTGTATTGGGCAGGTGATGAGCAGTGCCTGGTTTTCTCCACACATACCGCTTAGAATTAACGCCAAAAAGTTCAATCTTGGTCTCATCAGACCAGAGAATCTTATTTATCATAGTTTGGGAGTCCTCCATGTGTTTTTTGGCAAACTCTATGCGGGCTTTCATATGTCTTGCACTGAGGAGAGGCTTCCGTCGGGCCACTCTGCCATAAAGCCCCGACTGGTGGAGGGCTGCAGTGATAGTTGACTTTGTGGAATTTTCTCCCATCTCCCTACTGCGTCTCTGGAGCTCAGCCACAGTGATCTTTGGGTTCTTCTTTACCTCTCTCACCAAGGCTCTTCTCCCACGATTGCTCAGTTTGGCTGGACGGCCAGGTCTAGGAAGAGTTCTGGTCATCCCATACTTCTTCCATTTAAGGATTATGGAGGCCACTGTGCTCTTAGGAACCTTGAGTGCTGCAGAAATTCTTTTGTAACCTTGGCCAGATCTGTGCCTTGCCACAATTCTGTCTCTGAGCTCCTTGGGCAGTTCCTTCGACCTCATGATTCTCATTTGTTCTGACATGCACTGTGAGCTGTAAGGTCTTATATAGACAGGTGTGTGCCTTTCCTAATCAAGTCCAATCAGTTTAATTAAACACAGCTGGACTCCAATGAAGGAGTAGAACCATCTCAAGGAGGATCAGACGAAATGGACAGCATGTGAGTTAAATATGAGTGTCACAGCAAAGGGTCTGAATACTTATGACCATGTGATATTTCAGTTTTTCTTTTTTAATAAATTTGCAAAAATTTCAACATTTCTGTTTTTTTCTGTCAAGATGGGTTGCTGAGTGTACATTAATGCGAAAAAAAAAATGAACTTTTTCGATTTTAGCAAATGGCTGCAATGAAACAAAGAGTGAAAAATTTAAAGGGGTCTGAATACTTTCCGTACCCACTGTATACTTGTGTATTTACTCCCGGCTAGTGTTATTATGCAACACTTATTTTTCTACCCTGCCATGTCCAGCTTACACTTAAAATAAATAAAAATAAGTGTCTGCAGGAGAAAAGCAAAACACAACAATATATCCATGTCTTAATACAAATTTATTAAAGAAATAAAGTTTTACAGAGACTCAGGTGAAAAACAAATAAAACACACCAGGATGTCAAATATTAATGTTTATAGACCTCTGAAGAATAAGTCCCGCCTCTGAGGCTCCTGGTTCCATTGGTCAAATGTCTATGGGAAATAACATGAGGTTTTTGAATGATCGTACATAACAAACTCTGTAGGTGGCAAAGAAGTAAAAGCTGCTCACGTTTTGAACTACACACTTTTTCCATCTAGATTCCACTTGGGTTTTGGATTGTCGGTGCCGTTAAAGTAGCATTTATAATAGTTTACTAGTTTAACGGCACCGACAATCCAAATCCCAAGTGGAATCTAGATGGAAATAGTATGTAGTTCAAAACGTGAGCAGCTTTTACTTCTTCGCCACCTACAGAGTTTGTTGTACGATCATTCAAAAAACCCATGTTATTTCCCATATTTGATCAATGGAACCAGGAGCCTCGGAGGCGGGACTTATTCTTCAGAGGTCTATTCTGGGTACTGATTCTACCTTCAAAAATAAAAACACTGGTCAAGGCTGCATTAGATGGCAATATGGAACAATATAAAGAGAGGAATCTGTTGATCCATACACCATCTTAACATCCAATGGTTTGAAGTAGACCAACTCTTCAACATCAACCACCTTAACTGCCTGGAATGGCTTTAAAACAATTTTAAATGCGTGGTAATGCTCATCGAAACAAACCGTTTCTACACCTGAGCCAGTTAGTGTTACTTGCTCATCCTTCACAATAACAGTCCGGATCTGACAAAATACTGGCATCTCATCAGCTACCTCAACGCACACCAATAGACCAGGTCGATATTCAGTGCCATTGCGTTTTACCCATTTCACTGTCATAACATTAGTAGATAGTGCAGTGTTAAGTTTTGCAGCAATTTCAGGGCCTTCCTTCAATTTGTTTAGCTGCAACATTTTTCCTGGACCAATAGTCAATCTACACTGGTTGATAGATTCCAAATTCAAGGCCATGTATCTTTGATGTTTTTTGGCCAACGTCTTAGTGATATTTTTGAAACTCTTAAGCTGGGTCTTGAAAAAGTTATGTTTTGCCTCGTAACGCATACACCAAGTGTGCAAAATTGGTCCAATTTCCCTTATACATCGAGGATAGTGCGTCATGAAATGATGCTTAGGTAGGAGGTTTTTAGAAGGAAATACATGCTTAAAAAGCCGATGATGCTCAACAATAATGTGTTTCAGGAAGATGGTCATACCATATGTAACAACAGGAGAAAATGCAATATCCATAATCTGCAGAAGCAACATTAAAAGATGCCAGCACTCATCATCTCTCTGCACTAGATCGCCAAATATCAATGGCATGTTACGCAACAAACACCAGGACTGTATGGCATTAAGACCCAAATCGTTGCTTCCATCAAATAACTTCACTGCAGGGGGACGATTTCTCCTTTCAGAGTAGCCATAGTTAAAAGACTCTATTCTACGTGCCATCTCTCTTGCAGTTATAAAGTTCACCTGAACATACTCCAATACAAGTTTAAGCTCGTACTGTCCTACTCCTTCTAAAACGTCATGCATGATATCTACAGAATAATTTTCGACTGTGTGGAAATATTGCAGAGAGTTCAATAAACATGAACGCTTGACACCATAAACATGAGGTAGCTGTGGATTTGTTTGTGCAGTATAGCAATGTTCTTCATGCATGTCTTTTGTTCGGAATATCACACTTTCTTCATCTTCGCAAAACACAGTTTGAAAATGACTTTTTTCTAAGACACAAAAGCGACAGCAATTCCTTGCACTGAATGATTCTACTAACCCAAACAAGCCATGAATACCAAGATTATCCCCGGTGACTTGCACAATGCTGCCATGTACAGGACTTTTTAAAGTGGGAACTTTAATCCCATCAGTTTCAAGCACTTTTAGGTCACTGACGATGGGCTGAAGTATGGTGTCAAACCCGTATGTTTTAATGTCCTGGGCATGAAAAAGTGCACACAAATGTATATTCACCAAAGAAGAATTTACCTTTGGGGAAAATTTCTCAGTGTAAAATATATAGCCCCCAATTTATGTATACCTTTTTTAGATCCCAATGGGTTAGCGGTCTCAAAGTCATCATAAAATAATTGAATTTGCAATGCACAACTTTCATTTGAAAAAAGAGGATGTCTCTTCATATACAACCCATCTTTTACATCAAAATATACATTATCCTTGGGAGTATGGCTAGATGTCAACATATCCCTGAGGTTTGGATTTTCCAGAATAGACTGCAATGTTTGCAGAATTGGAACATAGGCAAATTTGTCTGTTACAACGACTTGATCATATGTTCCAGTAGATTGGTTTCTTCTATTTTCAAATCTGACACCAAGTACTTTTTCAACAGGTTGAACAGTTTTCCATTTTTTCTCAAAAAATACGTTTCGTTTTGATTCTGTATTCAGTGAGGTAAAAGGATTTTCAAGTTTTTCAAACAGTTGTTCTACTTTTTCTTTAGAACCAGTATCCTGAGAAGCTAAGCATTTCAAAGCTGCATCTTTGGCTTGACTCTGCACTTCGAGTACTACCTCTTCCATATTTGACACTAAAGTATTTAAAGTAGACTGGCCTACACCAGAAACCTGAAGATGTGCAATAGCAGAGGCACACATATCATGAATACTCACGTTGGATACTGGCACGACTTGAGAGCCACTAGCTGATACTTCAAAATGTTGTGACGGAGCATTAATTGCAACATCATCACTGTAAACAATATCATCCATTTCAACTTCAGGCTCAATTTCCTTAGCATGTTTTGAGTTTAAGTGTTTTCTGAAACCAGAAAAGGTTCCAAAAACATGACAACATCTTACTTGAGCGCATTTTAAGCGCAGTGACTTTCCTGAACATAAACCATGAATCAATCTTATATGCCTGATCAGCATGATGACACTCACAAAATGTGTCCGGCAAACAAAACAAATCATCCCCATTCTGAGTTAATTTATACACAAACTACTGTAGCAGTCTAGCGCGAATCTCTGCGACACGAGGGCTCTCCCGGACTTTGCCTACGTCTATGTTGAACACAGTGGTCTGTACAAAGGTGTACATGTTTTCGAGCATCTGATTGTACATGATACCAAACACAAAGTGTGTCTTAAAGAGTTCGTCGAAAGCTCCAAGAGAACTGGTTGACCTGCATGGTATGGCCTGCTTGTCAATCACGATGAAGAACTCATGGATGGTGGCCCTATTCATCCCAATGGCAAGAAGATAGGGCTGAGTGGAGCTGGTGATGGCATCAACGTGTTCCTGGACGCTCGTTCCACTCTGATAAAAGATGGGAGTAAAGTTAAACATAGATCAGAATAAAATGCTTTAATCTGGTTCAAGACCGT
Organism: Anoplopoma fimbria; assembly: GCF_027596085.1. Taxonomy (NCBI): domain Eukaryota; kingdom Metazoa; phylum Chordata; class Actinopteri; order Perciformes; family Anoplopomatidae; genus Anoplopoma; species Anoplopoma fimbria. The sequence continues at coordinate 55,642 of NW_026552559.1, read as the reverse complement.
AATTATTATTAAAGGTATACAATTACGTTTTAAATACATCTCATATATTTTGAGAGTTTGAAATGTTAAGTTTTAAGTGGCATAATAGATGATTTATAGGTTGTTTATCTATGTCCATCAATTTAACATCACAGATGTTGGAAAAACACAAGGGCTGCACAGCTCTGATGACTAGTCCGACAGAAGCTTTTGATTGAGACATTTTAAGTATAATTATACCAGATGTGCCATATTTTTCTTTTCAAGGCCTTGAAAACTTCATTAATTGTCATTACTTAAAAAATGACAATTTCAAAAAAAATAAAACAAAAACATCTCTTGACATTCCGATAACCAACAATACACACCTTCATGAACACAACCAGATGTTTTTCAGCCTGGGTTGCTGACACCTTGCCAGGTCTTTTTCGGCCTTGGGCTGATGGAGGAATCAGGTGGAGGAGGAGGATAATTGAGGAAAGATCACTGTCCCATCCTATACACAGATACAAAAGAAAGAAAGAAAACCAAAACACATTTTAAAGCTACAGCTGAACCAAGAATAAACCGGGGAATCATAACAGGAAAAAGTCTTAACAACCTACCAGAGCCAAGAGAGGCCTCATCCCCTTCCCTTTCATTTGAGGTAGCTTCTGCACAATAAATCAGTTCCTCAAGTTCACTTGTTGTAGGGAGAGCCTTGCTCTGCTGGATGATCTTTTGTTTGAATGTAGTAGGCCACCTATGTGGACAAATACTTATTTAAACTAATTTTCAATTCAACAAACTGGATTTCCTTTTCATATGTAATGATCATTTATAAAAAATAATAATAATATAGAGTTTGAACCAACCTTTCCAAAAACTTTGCAGTATGTCACATATTTAATTCCTGTCTATCTAATGGAACCTGTCCTAAAATCTGGAAAGAAGGAAAAATTATTCCCATACCAAAAGATACCAAATCAACATTCAGTGGTCCTAACTGTAGACCTATAACAATCCTACCTGTTTTGAGTAAAATTTTAGAAAGGATTGTATATAACCAAATCCATGATTATATGTCTAAGAATGATTTGATAAGTAATGCACAACATGCCTACAGAGAGGGTCATTCCACCTGCACAGCCTTGGTAAAAATGACTGACGATTGGTTAAGGGGGATTGACAATTCATTGTTATCTGGTGCTGTCATGTTGGACTTCAGCGCTGCATTTGACCTAATTGACCATAAGTTGTTGATTGAAAAACTCACGCATTATGGTTTAGGACCTATGGCAATCTCTTGGTTTGAAAATTATTTATCTTTCAGAACTCAACAGGTTTTCTTGAATGGTACTCTGTCCAACAGCATTAACATAGACTGTGGTGTGCCGCAAGGAAGTTGTTTGGGTCCGCTCTTATTTTCAATTTTTACGAATGATCTACCGCTTGTTATTCAAGAATCCACTTTGGTTTTATACGCTGACGATTCTACACTGTACTATTCTGCATCTTCATGCTGTAAACTTAAGTCCGTTCTGTCACAAGATCTGAAAGCAGTGGTCAATTGGGTTACTGCAAATAGACTTGTTTAAATCTATCAAAAACTGTCAGCATTGTCTTTGGATCTCGGCATAATGTAGCCAGTCAGCCTATGCTTGATCTGCAGATTTCTAGTCAGCCAGTCAAGCAGGAGAGCAAGTTAAAGCTTCTGGGACTTTCTATTTGTAACACTCTGTCCTGGACTGAGGCCTAAAAAAAAATTTTGTTTGGTTCCGGTTTCCGACCGACCCTGTCAATCTATGTGCGACCCAAATTATTTTATGAGCTTGAAAAAAAAAAAAACCACAAAAAAATGTTTTAATGCAAAAAATAATTACGTTTTTGTACAGCACCTCTTCATTCTGTACAATGATGAGCGCATTCTCTCGTTTTCAAATGAAAACAACGGCTTCACGCAGGATCTGCATGCAGACGACGCGATATCGGTACGGTAGCGCTTGTTATATGGTTGCGGGAGAAAGATGGACGTATGCATTGTCTCCATTGTTTGCCCATGCAACAACGTAACAAACAAAATTGTAAGATTGGTACGAAATCTTTTGGAAATGTCCTTGAAGAAGTCAAGCAGTGCGCTTGTTCATTTGTGTCAGCAGCCGGCAAAGTGGACCGAGCTGACAGATGGACTGACATCGCCAGCGATGTAGTGTCGATCTCGAATGTCGGTAGCATCGCATCTGTATTTAACTTCAAATATTTAGCACTGAAGTGCGCCCCAGAGCAAATATCTGTGTCCTCCACGAGTACCACGATCCCGTCCGCCTTCGAGATGCTGTTTCGAGCACAGCAACGTACTCATTTGCCATGAAAAAAAAAAAAAAAAAAAAAAAAAAAAAAAAACCTATCATTCGCTGCCGGTGGAAAAAATAAAATAAAAAAATAAAATAAATTCCCTACCTACCCATGACCTCAACTGACAACCAACAGGAACCAAACTTTTTTTTTTTTTTAGGCCTGATCATGTTAGGCAGATAGTTGCCAAGATGAGTAGGAGCATTGCTACGGTCCGGAAATGTGCCACCTACTTACCAGCTACTTTACGGAGACAGGTTGTTCAAACATTAGTATTATGCCATCTCGACTATTGTTCTGTTATTTGGGCATCTGCCTCTAAGACTGACCTAAGCAAACTACAAACTGTACAAAACCGGGCTGCTAGACTTGCCCTTGCTAGATCTTACAGATCAAATGTAGATCAGATGCATTCTGATCTCAAGTGGCCTAAAGCTCTTGATAGGTTATCCATTAGGTCCTTGATATTTATTAAGAATGTAATTTCCACTCATGTTCCTAGAGCTCTTTTTAATGAAATTGTTTTTTGCTCTGATGCTCATTCATACGGTACTAGATCTGCAACAGCAGGGCTAGTTGTGCTCCCACACTGTAGGAGTAATGCAATGAGGAGGACATCCTTCTATAGGTCCATTTCTTTGTGGAATATACTCCCTTCGCACATTCGTGTTATACCTGTGAAGAGGGAATTCAAGAGGCAAATTAAATCCTATTTTTATTTATGTTAAATATGAACTCGGGACTCTGACTTGGCTTGGCGCTCAATGAATTATGTTTGTTTGTTTGACTGTTGCTATGTATTTGTAGTTTTGTCACTACTTTTACTGTATTTGAGTGATGATTAATTGTTTGTATGTTCTGATTTTAATTGGACCCCAGGAAGACTAGTCTGCCGCTTCTGCGACAACTAATGGGGATCCACAATAAACAATAAACAATAAAACAATAAACAACATCTTCTCCAAACTGCAAGATGAAGTCTTGCTCAACCTGCATTAGATAAATGACATAGCAAGAGTTAAGAAACATAAAAGTGACAGTTCAGGTTATTTGTAGTGTTGTATGCTTAAACACTCATTTACCAGGCCTTTGACGTCTCGGAACCGTGGAAATTCAGTCAGGACGTCTGAGGATTTCTCTTCATCGAGGACGATCTGACGACGATATTCAAATGTAATCTTCATCTTTTGCTTGATAGTGGCCTCATCAGAAGAATACTTCATGAATGACATGGCCTCCTTGGATTGCTCTTCAGTCAGGGTCATCTCAGGACTTCTTAATGCATCTCTCTTAGCTTTCGGCCCTCCACCAGTCTGACGAGGAGAAGTTCTGGTCGCTGATGTAGCATTGCTCCTCTGGATTGTTTTGAGCCTCCATGCTAAATAACCAGTGCCACTTTCACCATCATAGAAATGTTCCTTTAAATTAAGACAAACAATACTTACTAAGTAGAAAACTGTACTTGTGTACACCCACCACAGTCAATATCTAATTGCTTATTGCATTGTAGTTTCTGTATATTTGTTTGAATGCATAAAAATACTTGCATATCCATTTTTGGAATATGGATCCATCAGGTACGGGAACATGGAAACTATGCCTTTGGCATACATCTCTCTGACATGCCGTGGCGGTGCCATCCTGCAACGGGTAAAATAACAATAACAAAAAAGTCTACTAAGATGGAATGTTTAAAGTTTACGAACTAAGTCTATAAATAAAAACAAAACTAACTGATGAAAGCAGAGAGGTGTGATTGAACAGCCAAATCAGATTTTACTAACAAGAGTCCAGTAAAGTTTCTCTTACCCATGAGTTTCAGTCATGTCGGCAGCAAGGATGTTCACCATCTGTCGCCGTGAAGAGTCAGTTAGACCTTTTGTCCTGTTGTATTCTTTCACAATGCGGTCTCCACCTGGTTTCTTAGCCAGGGCTGATTCAACTAACTGTGAAACACAGAAAATACAATAAAAAGTGAGCAATCCCCAAAGGAATCTGCCACATCAAACATTATACACATCAACATACGTGTTTGGCATCTCGGTCTTGTTTCTGCCATTTTGCAGATGGACTTGAATCCTCCTCCAGGATGATGGTGTCATCAGAAGTGCAAGATAAAAGTTCTAGGATGACTGAATCTTCAGGGTTGTAGTTAGAAAGTTCCAGTGCTGCATCAGGCAGTGAACTGCCTGTTGCTCCCTCCAATGCTACACATGAGGTGTGAGAGAAAAAAAAAATCCCATTTGTCAGTTTCCCACAACCTACATTTTTAACCGAGTCTAGCTCAAAGAAGAGTCAGAAAGAAAAAAAAAGTCATGACAGAAACTTACTGTGTTTGAATCTGATTGTAAATACACCAGCATTTGGCTGCTGTGCAACGTCTTCAAAGACGTCTGCGTCCACCTCCGTTCCCGTCTCATCATACACTGTGACGCCTTCAGTGGGTGGTGGGATGGAGAACTTCATGAAAGCTTAGGGAAAAATACACAAACAGAGGCTTTAAACCCTAAAAACCCTTAGTGACGTGGTCACTGTGTAGGGCACCTAATGTCATCGTCATTATTATTTACATACAATTTTACACTCAATACAAACTCAACAAAGCTGACCACCATTGGTTGCTGTGACCCTATAAAGAAAATACACAAGAGCTAGCTTGCCAGAGAGCAAGACAAATATTTTCAACCATTAGAATATTGATAGCATGAAATGACAATGTCCACTTTGCTTTTGTTTTTACAATATAGTATGACTAATACTTACCAGCATCCAAGAATTCTTCCAAGTTTGGCTCAGTTATCCTGACATATTTTTGTTCCATATTTATTTTAGTTTTTATCAACATGATGGCACCTGTAAAATCAGAGATGAGACAATTTTATCATCTACAGCACAGCACTTTGACAGTAGCATATAGAAGCTGGGGATATGTTATTGATTAACTTAAAGCCCTTTAACATCAAGCAGTTATTCCTCAGAATAATTGCATGCAAATTCATTTTTGCATGAAATCAATTCAGAATCCATCATTTAATGGATTCTACATATGCACACCGTTGTGGAACATTCATGAAGGTGAAAAAATATCTGGATGCAACTTGATCAGTAGAAACGGCTAAAAGCCCTTAAAAAAAATACAAAAAATATAAATACATTTTTTCCCGGTCAAATAACCACGCTTGGTGGGAAACGTCTAAAAGCCTCGGACTAAGCCAATAATTTGACTTTCTTGAGTGTCATGTAAACGCACTGAATGTGCCTACAGCAGGGGTGCCCAACCTTTTTTGACTCAAGATCTACTTTTCAAGTAGCCAACCTCCCGAAATCGACCAGTCTAGTGTCAACATTGCAAACCCACACGCATCGTTCCCAGCCTGCAGTAACTAACCTCACAACACTTTTTCCCGTGTACAGTTTTAAAATGCCGCTCCAGATTCCCTTTCTTTGCCAACGCCACCGTTGCATTGCAGATCAAACTAACAGGCTTTGAATGAGAATAAACAAAAAAATAATCTTCCTCCCACTCAGGGTGAAAATGGTAGGTCTTAGCTCGTTTCCCCTCAGCCATGTCAACGTTTAGGAGTGCGTAAATAGTACTGTTGACGGCTTTCAACTACTGTTGACAGCGCATGCGCTACCGCGCGTATGTCCCGCGCAAATACCTTCTTTTTTTTTATTAATTTTTTTTATTGCTCTGTTGACAGCGCATGCGCTACCGCGCGTATATGTCCCGCGCAAATACTTTATTTTTTTTATTAATTTATTTTATTATTATTCTTTTATTTATTTTTTCTTCAACCCTCGCGGTCGACTTGGGATCTGTCGGCGGTCTACTGGTAGACCGCGATCGACTGGTTGGGCACTCCTGGCCTACAGTAAGCTTGTTCAGCCAACTCCCCGCACCAGTATTCCCTATGTAATATACTCAGACTGAAAACTTTGAGTAAAAAAAATAAAACACTAACAGTTTTTCAAATTGACCAACATTGCCGAGAGTTGGACGACAGGCCATTAACATTAATTTGCGCTAATTAACGGACTATTGTCCAACTCTGTCGGCAATGTTGAAGCTAACTTAAATGTGCATGTTCATGCTAGCTTTGACCTTGGCCGTTAGCCCTTTGTAATTCGGTATTTGAAAAGATACAAACAGCTCAAGTCTGTGTTAAGCAGCTATAACACATTATTGTTAAATGTTGCTGTGACTGCAATGCCAAAACAATTGGTTTAATAACTAATAAAGTAAGTAACTTACCGAGACTGATGACGACCATGGGAACACGGCAATGTGAGCAAAGTGGACGTGTTCCTGAGTTAGGAAGATGCAATGGGGGCGGGGCTTTCCAGAGCTTCAGAGTTATTCTCAGGAACACCTGCCTTCAGTCACTAGTACTCTTGCTTTTGTTGAAATAACTCTGAAAGAGTCCATGTGCCTTAACACTGTAAATTTTACACTGTACATTTAACTCTGAAATTGTACACTTACACTGGGTGATATCTTACTCTAGGTGTGTTGAAGTTACTCTCAATGTTGTTGTAATAACTCTGAAAGAGTCCATATATTTTGACAATGCCTTTTTAACACTAGGGAATTTGCTGTGTGGTTGGCGCGCAAAAAGGATTGACTGCTTTAGTCAAAAAAGAAATGAGCCGACTGAGTCTGGATCCAAGTGATTTAGTTGTATGCCACTGTATCATACATCAAGAGAGTTTGTGTGCACATTCCCTGAAGCTTAACAATGTGATGAAAACAGTTGTGTCCACCATAAACTTCATTAAAAGCAGAGGGCTGAACAACCGCCAGTTCAAGGAGTTACTCAGCGAGCTTGAGTCAGAGTATGGTGATCTGGTTTATCATTGTGAAGTGCGATGTCTGAGTCGTGCAAATATGCTCGCACGGTTTTATACACTGCGGGAAGAAGTCAGACGTTTCATGGAGATGAAGGGTAAACCTGTCATGGAGCTCAGTGATGGCAAGTTCCTCCGTGATCTGGCCTTCATGGTGGACATCAGCAAGCACCTGTCAGAGCTAAACATCAAGCTGCAAGGTCCCAACCAGCTCATCAGCTCTCTGCTTTCAAATGTGAAATCATTTGAAGTGAAGTTAAGGCTTTGGCAAGGACAGCTGGAAAGGGGAAACACTGTGCACTTTCCCACCCTACAAGAACAAAAGCCTGATGTTACGACTGAATATGCTGGTGAGTGTGCAAAACTCATCCAGGCATTTGATGAGAGGTTTCATGATGTGAAAAATATACAAAAGGAACTCGACGTGTTTGCGACACCATTTAATGTGCAACCGTCTGATGTGCCAGACAACCTCCAAATGGAAATAATTGATCTGCAAAACAACAACGAGCTCAAAGCCAAGTACCACAACCTTTCTCTGCTGGACTTTTACAAACTGTATGTTCGTGCTGAGGATTTTCCCATCCTGAGGAGACATGCCCTGAAGTTTGCATCTCTGTTTGGGACAACGTATCGCTGTGAACAGTTCTTTTCAAAACTGACTCTTGCAAAGACTCGCTTCCGCTCAAGACTGACTGACTCAAACTTGGAAAACCAGCTTCGAGTAGCATCATCATCACTGCCAGCTGACATCAGACGCCTTGCTAGAGAAAAACAGTTCCAGCCATCACATTAGGTGAGTCTAGAAATGCAGCAAACATGAGGTTTAGTAACACAGCAGTTATAGACTTTTTTTGTCTTTTTTTTTCATCTTTAGTTATGTGTTCATAATGGTATGGCCCTCTGAGGACTTTGGAAAAATTGAAATGGCCCTTGATGTGAAAAAGGTTCCCCACCCCTGATGTAAACTATGTATTCTTTCACATTATCCTAATTTTTAGTGACTATCCTGCAGGAATGTGTTTTGAGAGCTGTAAAGTGATAAATAGCAGCTTTTGGCAAAATGTGTGGTGTTACCCACAGTTTTAGCTGAAAATGACCTGAAATTGCAAATACTGCTTTTTAGAGACAGTTTCTTGATGGAAACCATTACATTATCCACATTTCAGTGACTATCCTGCAGAAATATGTTTTGGGAGCTGTAAAGTGGCAAATAGTAGCCTTTTACACTGTTAACTTTAGTTTTTCCTGAAAATGACCTGAAATTGCAAATACTGCTGTTTAGAGCCAGTTTCTTGATGGAAACCATGTAAACTATGTATTCTTTCACATTATCCTAATTTTTAGTGACTATCCTGCAGGAATGTGTTTTGAGAGCTGTAAAGTGATAAATAGCAGCTTTGGGCAGAATGTGTGGCGTTACCCACAGTTTTAGCTGAAAATGACCTGAAATTGCAAATACTGCTGTTTAGAGACAGTTTCTTGATGGAAACCATTACATTATCCACATTTCAGTGACTATCCTGCAGAAATATGTTTTGGGAGCTGTAAAGTGGCAAATAGTAGCCTTTTACACTGTTAACTTTAGTTTTTCCTGAAAATGACCTGAAATTGCAAATACTGCTGTTTAGAGATGGTTTGGCTTGAGGCTGTTTGAGAAATCATGAGCACTTTTGATATTGAGAGTTTTCTTAGTGATCCTTCTGTGGAGCAGATTGACCGCTGTAAAAAAAGGATTTGTATGCCATTGCGGCACACTTTGAATTGGCAGTTTCAACTAGTCTGAGAAAAGCCGAACTGAAAGAAGCTGTGGTGCGTATGTTAGTACACAATAAAGTGCTTAGTACGGGCAGCAGTGTGACTGCTAGTGAGCCCGATATTCCAACCCCTTCCTTGTCTTCTAGCGCAGAGAAGGACAACAGGGATTCAGTTCCTTCAGATGGGGCCTCTAATTTGGAGCTTAAGCCTCCTCGTACTGTGCCCCGATTTTCTCCGTTTTCCTGTCCTAGGGTAAGCGATGATGCCCGCCATAGGCTACGCTTAGCGCGTTTGCAGATTGAGGCGCAGGAGAAAGAGAGAGATGCTGAGTATAGTCACCGGTTGGCTATACGGAAAATGGAATTAGAAATGGAGGCGGACACCTCCAACCGCAGAATAGAGTTAGAAATAGCAGCGGATAAAGAGGTGAAGATGAAGCGCCTAGAAATAGAAGCTGCTGCTAAAGCTGTGAGTTCAGGTCAATCTCCTGGTCCTACTAAGTCCATACATACTGATCCCTCCGTGGCTGCGGGAGGTTTCGATGTGAGTAGAAATGTTGGGTTGGTACACTCAAAAAAACAACTCATTGGATGAACTCAATTAAATTGTGGGCAGGATTTCCATCCAATAAATATATGTTACCCCAACCTAAAACAAGTCCATCGATTCAATACAATGTATTTGAGTTCATCTACCAATTTTTTTTTAAGTTGGTCCAGCTGAAACTAAATTCATCTATCTAATGAAATTAGATTGAGTTACCACTACATATTTGTAACAAAGAGAGGTAAACAAAAGTTATTATATTAAAGTAGTTAAAATAAATTGTGTTTGTTCAACCTAAAAATATATGGTTCATTGGAAATGAATTATTCAAAAATCCCCCCCTCCCATTCTACCCCCTACCCCAATATAACATACATGAGACATTATCTGTTTGAGGTTATTTTATTAAAACCCAACAGGATCATTAGTGCAGCTGTCACGTTAAAATTGTACCGGGGCGAAAATTGTACCGGCCTACGTCATCAGTTGTTTACATCTTGACAACCTGCCTGGCAACAAACGACGCGATCGTCTGTTGCCGGGCAGGTTGCAAAAACATTCGGCTCATGTTTCCAAAGACGAAATAACATAATACAGATAACGGATCGCTAGATAACACTTGTTTTTACTTTATATTTGTATTGTATTTAATTGTTTAATCGAATAGCAACAGACGACGCGATCGTCTGTTGCCGGAACGGGCGATCGCGTCAAATGACGTAGGAAGGTTCTTGAACATTCGCGTCCTACGTCATTTGACGCGATCGCCCGTTTCCCTGTTGCTATTCGATTAAACAATTAAATACAATACAAATATAAAGTAAAAACAAGTGTTATCTAGCGATCCGTTATCTGTATTATGTTATTTCGTCTTTTTGGAAACATGAGCCGAATGTTTTTGCAACCTGCCCGGCAACAGACGATCGCGTTTTGTTGCCAGGCAGGTTGTCAAGATGTAAACAACTGATGACGTAGGCCGGTACAATTTTCACCCCGGTACAATTTTAACGTGACACAGCCAAAAGATTACTTTTTTCGAACAAGACCTCAAAATAAGTAGTTGTTATAGTAATTCCTCAATAAGGTCCTCAAAAGGTCAATATAGCTCTGAATAAAACATGCTCAAAATACAACTGTGCTCATGCACGCAAACATTTGGACAACAATTGGACTACAATAAAAGCTAAAGTAGTAAATATATATTAATAATAAAGTATTTGTTCCTTCAGGATTCATTAGATAAAGGAGACCTCTGGCGATTTTTAGCCCCATCATTGTTTTCCTGAGGGTCGCCCCATGTTGAGGGAGGCTAAAAACCAGACGAAAATTTAGTCGACCAAGCCAGAGATCTGCACTGGCTGCCGGCGCTACGGAATAGCTATAACACTAACCTATGGGGGCAAGCTTTATCCGCTTTTGGGGCTTCTAAATACAATCAGAAAACTATACCAAGTAGGGATGGGCACGAGTAGTAAATTCCAAACTCGAGTGATCGATTGAATTCCTCGAGGATCAATCGAGTACTCGTTTATCTATTTTTTTTTTTTTTTAACCCTAACGCTAACGGCAATATTACCAACCCAACATGTAGCCTAATGCTTATTCTCAATCAGTCAGAGTCAGAGTTATCAGAGACTATTCATTATTTATTAATATAACCTATTATTAATTATTACATTACATATTATTAACGTTCAAAAGTAAACACATCCTTAACAATAACAAATAAATATGCGTCGAACAAAGGCCAGTAACAATCACCGAACAAAGGCCTGTAACGGTTTAAAAAAAAGAACGAAACATTATGCGAAAACCGAAATCAATTCTTTGTGAGAAAAACCAGCATATCGACGTGCTCTGGAGACAGACGAGAGTGCATTCTATTAACTATCAGTCCCGCGGCAGAGAACACTCGCTCCGCTGGCACGGAGGTGGCGGGGATAACCAGGTGCTGCTTTGCCAGAACGCTCAGTTTTTTGTACCGATCCCCATTTGACTTCCACCACTCCATGGGGTTTTGATGTGGACGGATGCATGGCTCATTGAAATACGCTTCTAGCTCGTTGACGTCGCTAGTATTTACGTAGTAGTCCTCCCCGAAGAGGGTGTCAAGTGCCTCTGAAGTGCTTTCGACGCTGCAGGCTTGTGCTTCACTACTTTCCCCCATGTCATCTGGGCCTTGCAATGTGGCGCCAAACAGAAAATTGATACATTTTCAGAAAACTTTAACTCGAGTTTGTGTTTCCTCCAATCGAGTTCATTTGTAACGAGTAGTACTCGAGTAATCGATTCCTCACGCCCATCCCTAATACCAAGACCTATGTAACATTGCCCCCATAGGTTAGTGTTATAGCTATTCCGTAGGTTTTTAGCTTCCCTCAACATGGGGTGACCCTCAGGAAAACAATAATGGGGTTAAAAATCACCAGAGCTCTCCTTAGACAATGGTGAACATTTGTCACTGTCAATATTTTTTTTTTACTTTTTCTTATGAACTTATGTTCCAACCGGAAGCCTTAAATTACAGAAATGTATAACAGTATATATGCAGTGAATGAAGTGTCAGTCCCAGTGTTCTTGGTCACCCGTTCCTCCTTTCACATGAACAGCTTGATTTTCAACTGCTGTATTTTCGTGTTGAGCCTGTGTCCATCAAGATTCATCAGTATTTTCTGGACAAACTCAAAAGTGTATTTCAGCTTGTCTGGGAAACTGAGATCCAGAGCATAGATCAGCCCAAACAGCATGATGAAAGCCATTGTAGCACTTGTGACTTTTTGGAGGACTTTCACTCCTTCAATGACTACTCCGATGTCATCTGGCTCCTCAAATTGACGGACTGTGTGAATGCCCATGACTGTGTCGACAATGTCGTTCTCCGCATCCTCAGCAGCAGATGGCTGAAAAACAAAAATACACAACATTCTTTTTATATAAAAACAGTTTTCTATATAAAGCCAAGTTCGAAATAACATAAACCTCAAACAAACAGGAATGATGAATATTGATGTATTGATGAATACAGTGAATATCGCAGATGTCTATGCTGTCGATTAAGAACAATGGCAAATATAAGTGCAGGGGCGAGTTCTGAGAGTCGACTTGTGTACACGAGAGCTGAGACACATTTAAAGTGATTTTCTTTTAAGATAATCTCATTTTGTGTGCAATTTCTCTTCTGTGTTGCTGTTTTCACATTCAGCTATCTGCTGTGTTTAACCATCATTTTAACTTTGAGCTGTATACTGGTGCATCCCAGCCTCAATCTGAAAATATTCTAGTAATGAATTCATAAATACAAAATGTCCCTTTTTTCCAGATGGGTCTTATCTAACATTCTATCATTTGGAGTCAAGTCTTTTTTGATTTGGGTGAGCCCATATCAACAAAACAAAAAAAGGCTTGAAATGTGTTGGATTATTTGTATTGAACTAAATTTTACTTTAAAAAATTCCATGATATAATATAATATAATTAATGTATTAAAGGAGTGGTGTAATGAAACGAAATAGAGGTACATCTTTGTGCATGTTATCAGATTTGACCAGCCTCACAGTTCGTCTGCAGCGACACTGTGTGCAAAGAATCTATTCAAACTTAATTTTTGAAATATATGGAGGATATGTTTGTGGAAACGGACCATGATGCAACTATAACAAATATATTTTTATTACATTGAATGCAGACATAATGTGTGCTTTAGAAATACTTGTGAACATTTAATATTTTTTATTTATATATGTATATTGAGAAATATTTTACTGAAACAAAGCGAGTTGTCATTTACATATAAATCGCAAAGTACATGTTTATATTGCAAGTCATCTGATTCATTAGTAGTGTGGGGAAGTAGGTGTGAACACCGCTACACAGCAAAATCCTTAGTGTTAATTTAACTCTCATAGAGTCAAATTTAACACTTTCTTGGTGTTTATATAATCCTCACCAAGTTGGAGTTAAAGTAACACTTTTGAAAGTGTTAATATTTTAACTCTTAAATAGTGTTAAATATTTAACACTCACAGTGTTGTTTTTTAACACTTTACAGTGTATTTGTAACACTATATGGTGTTACTTACCAACACTAAGAGTGTTGATTTATTACACATTAAAGTGTGTTTTTAACACTATATGGTGTTACTTACCAACACTAAGAGTGTTGATTTATTACACATTAAAGTGTGTTTTTAACACTATATGGTGTTACTTACCAACACTAAGAGTGTTGATTTATTACACATTAAAGTGTGTTTTTAACACTATATGGTGTTACTCACTAGGGTGTTTTTAACTTTCAGTTAATCATTTTCACCAAGTTTAAAATGCTTCTATATTCAACTGTAAGAAAAACCACATTGCTACAGTATAAAGTATAATCAATCCTTAAAACAAACTATTTCTTTTGTTTTTTATTCAACATTGCAGCTCACAAACAATATTGCACACAAGATCCAGGCATCAAACACATTGACAGATAATGTCTCTCCTCCACTCTTCTCTCTAATGAACCACTCCAGTGTGGATATGAGAAAGGTGGAAATAGGCCCGTCACGTTAAAATTGTACCGGGGCGAAAATTGTACCGGCCTACGTCATCAGTTGTTTACATCTTGACAACCTGCCTGGCAACAGACGACGCGATCGTCTGTTGCCGGGCAGGTTGCAAAAAACATTCGGCTCATGTTTCCAAAAGACGAAATAACATAATACAGATAACGGATCGCTAGATAACACTTGTTTTTACTTTATATTTGTATTGTATTTAATTGTTTAATCGAATAGCAACAGACGACGCGATCGTCTGTTGCCGGGAAACGGGCGATCGTGTCAAATGACGTAGGAAGGTTCTTGTACATTCCCACGTCATTTGACGCGATCGCCTCGATTAAACAATTAAATACAATACAAATATAAAGTAAAAACAAGTGTTATCTAGCGATCCGTTATCTGTATTATGTTATTTCGTCTTTTGGAAACATGAGCCGAATGTTGTCGGCAGGTTGTCAAGATGTAAACAACTGATGACGTAGGCCGGTACAATTTTCGCCCCGGTACAATTTTAACGTGACAGCCCAAATGAATATATTTACACATTTCACAAAATGACACACAACTTTATGCACATGAAAAAAGTTAGTTGACCAGAACAACCAGTACGTGAGGAATAGGATATGTACACAACCTATGCATATTTAAAATGAAAACAAAGGCACAATATATTGGCTCACATCTCTACCATAGGCATTTTGTAAGGCAAAGGGCTTATACATTTCAAGACTGTCTGCTTTTATAACATCTTTGTCATCACTTTCAAATACTTGGTAGGCATGAAAATGTTCACTGAATTGATCAACCACAAGTTTTGTCACTAGGAAGTACATAACACTTTCAACTAAAAGGATCTTTTGTATTCTGCAAAACACTGGCATTTCATGTTCAATCCCTCTGCAAACAACTAGTCCTGTCCTGTACTCTGTCCCACTGATTCTAACCCAATTAGTCGAGAAGATGTCTTTTGGTACAGCATGAAGGGCTCGGGCAAACCTTTCACTATCCTCATCAAAATGAAATGGTTTCAAAGGTCCATACTCCATATGGTTTAAAGGTGATGTCTCCCAATGATATCCTATAGACATTTGATGTTTTTTGGCAAGAGATTTGGTGATGTTCTTGAAGTTTTTAAGAGTGTTCTTGAATACTTTGTGTTTTGCTTCAAATCTCATGCTCCACATATGAAGTAGAGGCCCTATTTTTCTTATGCAAGCTGGGTAGTGTATCATGAAATGATGTTTTGGGATCAGGTTTCTGTGCGGATACAGCTGTTTGAACAACTCATGATGTTCCATTATTAGATGTTTTAAAAGTACAGTCATGCCTAGTGTAACAGAAGGAGAAAATATGATGTTGATAATCTGCAGTAAAATCAACAGCAAAAGCCAGTTTTTGTTTCCTTCTGGCACAATGTCACCAAAAAGTAAAGGGATGTTCCTCACAAGACAAAGAGTCTGAATGGAATTGAGGCCGATGTTATTGCCAATACTGTCTAAATTAATCCTTGTAGGACGGTTTTTTCGCTCCAAGTACCCATAGTCAAAAGCATAAATTCTAGATAACAGATCAGGCTTTGACAGAACATTTTCTGAGAGATATTCCAAAAGTAACTTTATCTCATACTGAGCCACCCCTTCTAGGATGTCGTGCATTATGTCGAAAGAAAAATTGTGGCTAACATGAAAGAACTGTAGGCCATTAAGAGATGAATTCCTTTTTAAACCAAACACTGATAACTTCTGTGGGTCTGATTGCAACTCATTGCAGTGCATTTCAAAAAGCTCTTTTCCACGCAAGATTATCTTTGGGTGGTCCTCACTGTAAACATTCTGGGCATCACCTTTTTCAATCAAACATAAACGACAGTAATAACGTCCATTAAAAGACTCTGTAAACCCTAAAATTGCATGCATTCCCAAGTTGTCCCCAGTTATCTGACATATAGTGCCATGGACTTTTTCAGTGGAGAAGGGCAAGTCAAGACCGTGACTTTCCAGTGTTTTAATGTCATTTATCAGAGGCTGAAGAATAGGATCAAAGCCATATTTTTTTACATCTTCAGTGTGAAACAGTGCGACCAAATGGATGTTCATCACAGCAGAGTTAAACTTTGGTGGCAGATTTCTAAGGACAAAATAGAGAGCACCCATTTTGTGAATACCGCGTTTTGAACCCAGTGGGTTAGCAGTTTCAAAGTCATCATAGTACATCTGAATTTGTAAAGAAGTCGGATGTTTAGAGAACAATGCATGCGTCTTAAAATAACTACCATCACAAAAGTCTTCAAATATGTCAGTTTTGGATACAAAAGTTTCCCCAAGCAATTTACAAATATCCGAATTGCGGCACATGAATTGGATAGTTTTCAAAATTGGAACGTAAACAAAAGTGTCTTTTACTTGAACTTGATCATAAGTACCGGTTTGTTTATTTCGCCTTGTATCGAATCGATGTCCTAACATTATTTCTACAGGCTCAACAACACCCCATTTTTCGTTGAAATATCTTGTTCTTTTAGTTTCAGTATTAAAGCTTACAAATGGATTTTCAAAAGTATCAAGACCTTCTAATGTAGATCGGATAGGATTGTCTTTAGGCACAGCAGATAGTATTTCTTGCTTAACTTGGGAGTGCAGTCCAGTAGCAAGTTCTTCCAAATCACTAACAATTGTTGAAACAAGACTATTTGCCATACCACTTTCTTGAAGTTTAGCTACAATTGAGGCACTGATATTTTTAGTATGTTCTTTGTTAAGACCAGATACATTGTCCTCAAAACAACCAGCCTCTAAGCTCTGTGGGACACCTGTTTCACCAACTTCTGAAGTACTTTGGACACTGTGATGGATAGCTTGAAAGGACTCCGGGTTTGCTGCAACACCACTTTGACAAAAATTCTCCTCATGAACTCTCATTAAATGTTTTTTGAAACCGGAATATGACAAAAACTGACGCCTACAACGATCTTGTGCACAAACCAACTTAAACCTCCTGCTAGGATAGAAACTGTGATCAATTCTTAAATGGGTTACCAAGGACTGGACAGCCTGGTGTACAGCTTCACATATGAAACACTTATACATTTTAATACGTTTTTAATTTTATACGTTTTAATCCTAGTTCAGGAGTTTTGCCCGCAACTCACGGATTCTTGGAGACTCATCTGTTGTTGTGACATCGATGTTGTAGACTGTTGTCTGCACAAATGTGTAGAGCTGGACCAGGGACTCCTCGTATGACAGGTTGAACACGTAGTGTGATTTGAACAGTTCATCAAAAGCACCTAAGGAGCTGGTGGCTTGGCAGGGGATGAGCTGTTTGTCAACGACAATATAGAAGTTGTCAATCTTGTTCTGGGTGCGACCAGCAGCAAGGATGTACGGTTGTTGACCCTTTCTCCCACGCAGGTGTTCATCAATGCTGCAGCACGACTGAAAAACAGAATAAGTTGAACACCTTAATGTTAGTGCTCCCCCTTTTACGATGTTATTCAATAGTTTGCTTTTCAATATCGTGTTTGACAAATATCACTAATTTTTTTCCATTTCTTTTTTCTATTTCATGAATTAATTCTGAAAAATCCATCTAAAGCGCGTTAATGGCAAGGAAGGCCTTGTATATTAAATCATAAAGTCCATGAAGTAATGGCAGGGGGTGTAGGGATGGAGGAGGTCAGAGAGGTAACGGGGGCCAGAGCATGCAGGGACTTGTAGGTGAGTAGGAGGATTTTAAACTTGATCCGGGACTTAACAGGTAACCAGTGGAGTTGCATCAGGATGGGGGTGATGTGTATTAAATGTAATTTATCAAATGCAAAAGTCTGCTTTGTATATGGGCCTTTGGCCTACCTGCTCGCTAAGCGATACGCATCAGCCTTTGAAAAACTCATATTGGTCAACTACATTAGTTCTCTCTTTTGTTGCTGGGGAAAGAACAGATGAGACATCCATACCTTGTGAAAGTGAACCATTTTTTCCACTGCATCACTGGCACTGATTTTGCTCCTCTTCCGTCCAGCTGTGGGTGGCAAGAGATGAAGGAGCAGCAGCAGAGAAGCCATGTCACTGTCCCAGCCTATCAGGGGGGAGATACAACACAAAACAAGTCATCAGTATCTACTTGGAAGGCACAAAGTAAAGAGCACTAGCTATTTGGAATGAAAACCAACACTGCACACTTACTAGTGTCATCATTCTCCGTAGGTTTCTCAGCAGCATTCAGAAGTCGGCACAGCTCTTTTGACTGAGTCAGTTGTTTGGCCTCTTTGATAACCTTGTACTTGAATGCCGTGTCCCACTTTTCAAGCATCTTGGATGCTGTTTCACCACCAAACAGCAGCAGGAAGTCTTGATTCAGCTGTTGATCATACACCAATGTAAATACATTACGCTAATGGTCAGAGTATAATTAACTATTGGAACCCAACCAAATTAAAGACAAGAGTTTAAAGACTGGATTTTAAATAAAATTCACAACTCACTAGTCCTTTGACATCTATAAAACGTGGAAATGTTTTGAAGACGTCGGCAGATCTCTGTGCATCACGCACTAGGTCTTGGCGATGTTGTAAGGTCAACTTCATCTTCTCAAACACACCTGCTTCATCAGGAGAGTGAACAAGAAAAGAAATAGCCTCCCTGCAAGCATCTCCATCAAGCTGCTGCTGCTCTGTGGCAGCTGGTCTTTGGCGCTTTGGTCCTTGTAGTTGAGGCACTGTGGCTGCCTGTGGACTGCCCGTCGCCCGGTTCTTCCTGGACATGGTCCTCAGGCGCCATGATAAAAATCCTGTGTTTTTCACCCCATCATAGAAGTGCTCCTGTGAAGATGATTCAAACACTATTACAAAGGCCTATCACTACTTGATCTTAAGTTATTTTTCGTCTTCATGGCTATCTTCATGGTCGAGTCAAACTTTGTAGCAAACTTTGCTCAGTGGTACTATGTCGTGCATCTTTTAGATCAGTATAAATTAACAGTGCATTCAATCATGTAAGCTAAACCCAAAAGCTCTTGTCTGTAAAACTTTATTAGAAAGTAACCTTTTTTTTTTTTTTAAAACTTACATATCCCTTTGGAGAAAAAGGATCCTTCAGCGAGGGAAAGAGTGTAATGATTCCCAGGGCATACTTCTCTTTTTGCTGACGTGGAACAATCCTCCTTTAGAGAAAAAACTATTCAACATCAAAATCCAAATGCTCCACTAATGACTATAGCAACACAACTGTTATTTCAAAATTCATTACATTCCTTCTTAATAAACCATTTCTAAACAGAAAAGTTTGTTAAAATGTATTTAAGAACCACGTACCCATGCATTTCAGTCATATGGCTAGTCAGAATGTTAACAAGGTGTCTCCGGGTGCTGTGCGTCAACGTATTTTCTGACTTGTACTCTTCCAGGACATCCTCACCTCCAGGTTTCCTTAGCAAGGCATTTTCTACCATCTTTTCACATAAGAGAAATAGATCAGTGTACATTTCAGTCTTCTGTGATAAAATAATTTGAACAATAACCTGCCAAAATGTGCCTGTTCCGATTTACTTTCCTCGCTAAATGAACAATTCTAATTCATGCACCTTTCTAAATGTCAAAATACTGATTGGTGATAATCTCAAATGAAATGACACTGTATATGTTTGCAAGTGACAACTATTGCTCAAGTACCTCTTTCGCTGCCTCTGACCCTGAGGCCTCTGTGGTACTTCTGTTCATGACTTCAAAGTTGGATACATTTCTGTCTATGGGAATCCCCGTTCTCTTCGACTGGAGAGGTCATTATCACTCGAAGAAGGTGACATGGTATCCGTGAGGGAAGATGGTGATGAATGATCTAAAGGAGAGAAAACTTTAAAAACAAGGAAATCTGCTATTGTGGGGATGACAGTCAGAAGTAGAAATTATTTTTGATATGGTTATGATTTCAAATAAAACCATTGACTGTCATTTTTGACTCAGAAAACTGACCCAGTGTAACATGCTTAGAACAATAACAAAATTAGCAAATGGATGCCGATCCATAGTTTGCTAAAATGTGTTAATTTCTTGACCTATTTTGTCTCTCCATTACAATCTGTGCCGCAGTAAAAACGTACCGGGAATGCTGTTATATAATGTCAGGCAAAAGTCAGGATTGGCCTCTATCATTTCATGAAGCTTGTCTTCATCCACTGTTGGCAATACGTTTGTTGACGTAACAAACTGACCTTGTATGAGACAGACATGGGATAATCAAAACCCAACCCACATTTTCAAATTTGGATGCTGATCTGCATTTTGCTTAAATATTTTCAGTCAGACTGACAGACATACAGCAGTCTATCTTTACCATTTTGTTCAGCAAAAACAGCAGATAGGCCTACCTTCAACTGAAAAGCTGTCACATACTGTCAGGCATAAGTCAGGATTGGACTCTATCAGTTCAAGAAGGATGTCTTCATCCACTGCTGTGTCGGTTTCATCAAAGATTTGAAGGTCAGTCGCATCAGGAAGACCAAACTTGCTTTTGACTATGGGAAAGATTAGCATCACATCAGATAATTCCTGAAGCAGGTTTTCAAGCAAATATTTTGATGACTGATCAAGCAATTTATATCGGACACTAATTTTAAATTGTTAATATATTCAAGTTATGCCAAATCTACACCACATTCTAAACCTTGACTGTACCTGTGAGCAAAATAAGGGGATTTGAAAACAGTTGTTAAAGTAGGCACTATTAGCCATATTTAATGGTTCCCTCTATTTCAAATGTCAAAAAAATAAGGCTTGCACCAAGAAGCATATTGTCATCTGCAGGCTAAAACTGATAATGCAATTAACTGTCATAAGGGTTAATGATCCATGTCCAACAAACTATTCATACCAACAACACAGAAAAATACAGCCTTGCCTTGCCTTGCCTAATAGTTGTTTTTTTGTAAAGGCGGCAATATATTGTTACACAAGATGGTTACTCACCTTCATTGATGAATTCCAAATAGGTGAAGCCTGACTGCAATCTGATGTACTTCTTGGTACCCTGGTATTTCACCTTCAGCAACATGATGCCTTATCTAAAAAACAAAAAACAGTGGAGATAATGTTAAAGTTTTAATTATTCCTTTGCCAGGAGTTATAAACAGAAATTGCAAGTCATGTGGCCATTAGCTAAAAAATACACTACATGCATATTTTAGTTATCTAACTTAGCACTAAGTTTCCTTTCATTTCAGAGATCGCAACAAAAAGGTTCTGGCCTGGGCATCAAGCGTGGTTGGTTGGTCTGTATGCGAGTTAATGAAACGTTTGAGATTATTGTAAAATAGGCGCGATACATGCCTGCTAACCGAGATCCTATCATACTAATCTTCCTTGCTCTGAATGGGACGATATCGTTTTCAAATATAAATAAAAAATACATACGTTGTGCAAAGGAATAATGCACGCATAATAATGCAATAATAATGCAAATGAATAATGCACGGAACAAACGTATCACTTCAATGCAGTTTAATAGAGGATAGACAGCTGACAAATGTCCATTTAGCAGACGCTTTTAACCAAAGCGACTTGCAATAAGTACATTTGTCATAAGAAGTGAAACGATATATCGCTGTCAGTGACAGTGATAATGGCAGCTGTGTTTTCTGTTTTGTGTTCAATAGTTATTGAGTGCAACATCCATAGTGATTTTGATACAAAGTGATGATAAGCGGGAGTATTTATAGAAAATATTTGCGATCTAGAACGTTCGTATTTAAGCTTATACCACGGTCTGCGGGAATACTCGATTCTGATTGATGCAGCTAGCTGCTATGGTCCGTCCTAATTACTGGAGGAGTGAACAACGTTTCCGTTGCATGAGAACCCAACGGGCGTGTAATGGTGGTTCCGGGTATTAGTCGGACCCTCAGGCGTAACCAGGGAAACAAATGTATGTTTTGTGGAAAACTTTATATTCAGATTGTAAAACGCATGAAAATATAAATTAATGGTCTTAATTTGGTCACCGTTGGTAAGTGACCGTGGTATAAGCGGGATAATGCCCTTCGCGGAGGCCCTTCGCGGAGGGCAACCGTCCTCCGCTTCGCGTCGGACGGTTCACGCCTCCACGTCGTCCATTAATTCCTGATATTGGACACCTCGTCGGGCATTATCCCTTACGTGAATCATTTTCATTTGCTCTCCATACCACCATCCAACCAACCAATCGCGTGTAGTCATGCTTTAAACAAAAATACGTTTTTGAAATCGTCACATACACAAACTAATCGACAAGACGAGGGATAAATGACAAGGGATATATCTCTTGTCTTTTATCCCTCTATTCCCCACTATTCACGGAGCCTGAGGTGAATCATTTTTAAAATAAATAGTCTAGATCGATAGTCAAGTCTTTATTAATACCAAACGACACAAATCGTCGGGCATTCATTTAGGTGATTCGGCTCACACAGGACTGTAGCCTACAAGACCACACAGAACAAGGGATACAAGTCTGACTGGACATAGAAAGTACATTACATTAAAACCACACACGTTGATAGACGGATAGATAGACAGATAGCCCTAGATAGATAGATAAATATGTTCCATTATTTGCCTTGCGGAGCCAGCCAGTCCTGTGCGCCAATGCTAATTAGCCATGTGCGCCAATGCTAATTAGCCATGTGCGCCAATGCTAATTAGCCATGTGCGCCAACGTCAATTTGTTTGACGAATGAGTGCAGATCATGATTTGCAGATGCAGATCAGTGAAACACATTTTAACTAGCCTACTACAACACGCAAATATACTAAACCACTCATTTAAAAATCGGCCAAGCCAGAACATGCCAGAATCGATCATGCATAACTTTAATCACCCTCCAGAACCCAACTTTGTTGAAAATACATTAGCATTAATTTACCCAGCCAGAAACTTTTCAAGCACCCTCCAGAACTTAAAACACCAGTTCATTAACTGCACTTCTGTTAAAATTAGCTAATTAGCATAGATAATTTACCCAGCCTGGCACATTTGCTAAATTGCACTACAGCTTGCTTAGCCCTGCTGAATCGGTCTTATTGCTTAGAACTTAAAACTAAAAAGAGCCAGTTCATTAACTGAGAGTGCAAAATTGCAACAACACCACGCACAGAGCTATTTTAGCACTGCAAGTGTTAAAATAACACCAAAATCAACACTAAGCAACTCGAAATAATTAACACTGAAATATTAACACTATTTAACACCGCAGATTTTGCTGTGTATGTACTACACGGGAAACGGAAACTTACCAGGTATTCTTTGAAGAGGGAGTCGGGATCTTCATTGAGATATATTATCAGGCTTTTAAGGACACACTCCCGCCTGATTTCGATGTCGTCACGCTAAAACACAAGCCACAAAATAGGAGGACACTTAGCCAAATACAGGTGCAATGGTGGAACAAGAAGTAGAACAGGTTATTGAAGAGCAAAGGCTTGTTTGTCAAGAGCCTACTATGATACCAATACCCCACAAATGCACTTACACTTGCTTTACAAGGTGGTTGGCTGTTGGCGCGTTTCAATAAATACCCACACTACTAAAATTACATTTTGTTGAATGCTTGTTCATATTATTGCAATGAAGTACTATCTTAATATTTATTAAGTATTTCCAAATGAGCAACTACTGTATATACAATAAGATCCTAAAATAAATCCCACAGCACAATAGTATTGTCTTCTTTGCATCATCACAAACCTCATCTTTGATCGCCAGGATCCTTTTTATCTTCTGTCCTTTCACACCCCCTTGGCTCTCAAAGATTTGGAAGAGTTTCTCAGAGAAGTGGTCCAGCTGGGCCAGGAACTTTGTTTGCAGAGGTTTTGTTGTGATCCGCAGGAACTCTTCATTCACCTTGAGAATATTTTGAGAAGTAAAAATAAATGGCCATTAATTGATTGTTATAAATCGCTCAGACAGGCATGTGGGGCTATCACCAAATTATAATTAAAATGTTGCAGCCACTTATTACCGTGCCATAAAAAGTCAACAAGAGACTAATTTGAGTTTGTTCGTCTCACCCCTGCATACAAATGTACTGATGTACTTACTCCACTTTCCTGGAACAGGGCTGGCCATCTGTCTTTGAAGTCGCCAATCATTGGCCTCTCCTCCACAATGTCGAGGCGTCTGTGTGAGAAGGTTTTCTCCATTTTTGCCTTTATCACCACTTCATTGTCACGCTTTTTCAGTTCTGATAATAAAGCAATTCTCTCCCTCTCCAAGCTTTCTGCAGTTTCACCTTTTGGGTGCAGAGGTATGTAGTTCACCTCAGCCTTTCTTGGTTTTTTTATGTTGGCTGCAGCTTTGTCCTTGCCTTTTCTTTTGTGCTTCAAAGAGTTCACACGTATTTCAGGATGTCCCAGTCGCCCCAGTTTTGTTCGATAGTTTTGCGCTTTATACTTCAGTGATTGTTTCCAACCCCAAAACCCGTCCTGGATCCCAGCTGTCCCAAACAAGGATGAGCCCTTGTCAAAGCTTCTGCTACCTCCTCACACTGATAGTCTTTAGGGTATTTTGTGTACTTCATCATTTCTTCAGTTAGGCCATCAAGAATGACTGATTTCAGCTTTGGGCCAGGGTTGAAGCACGTGCCATTTGTCTCAAACTCTGCATTCTTCTGCTGTAGTTCAAATTCAGCCTCGAATGTAAACTTAGGGACAACAAAAATCCTAGGCCAGGAGGATAATCCTGAGAACTGAACTTCTGGGGATGAGCATGGTGTTGACGTGTACATGGTATCGTCACTGCAGGATGACTCTAAGGACGAAAGTGTTTTTTGAAGATCTGGGACAGTGGAACTTGAGGTTTCACCAGGTAAGTGTAAAGGGTATAATGTAACATAGGTCTCCTCAGGTTCCAGGATTGCAGTGCATATTACTTTCACTGTGCTTTTGTTTTGAATTTCTGAAACTGAACTAAGGTTCATGAACGCATTAAAGTCAGTATCCATATACTGTAAACGAAATTCTTCCTTCAACTGAAAGAAAGTCTTTATGGTTGCATGGAGCTCTTCGACTGTCGATGGAATTCCAGTCACCAGGGGCAATTTTCTTGAGTCAGACTCATCCGCAAAAATGATCCGCAGGACAGCAGGAGCTTCCATTACGGAACACCTTTTAATCTAGGAGAAAAAAGGGAGAGGAAATCAATACATGTGTGTAGGGCTGGGCGATTAATCAAATTTAGAACAGCTCGATACATATCTGTACATTACTTCAGATTTGAACATATTCTATTTTACTATTTTGTGTATTTTTTAAGGCGAAATTTCAAAGGTCCCTCAGTTACAAGGTGTTTTTGGGGAGAGACATGCTGAATAAATACATCATGTTTTCAAACTCAAAAAATAATCATGATTTCAATATTGACCAAATTAATCGTGGTTATGATTTTTTCCATAATCAAGCAGCCCTACAAGTGTGCTATATTTCAGAGGTTTCCAAGACTCAGTGTTCAGACAGGTTTAGACAGTGGCACTAACCTTTGACAATGACAAATCTTTTCAGAGTTACCATGCGCAAACCTCCGACCATATACTCCACAAGGGGATATGGGTCTTCCACGTTACCAAGCTCAATGAGGCCAACCTCTGTAGTGGTTGAAGCAGAAAGTTCAAATGCACCAAAATGTTCCCTATACCAGGCACATTCTTCCTTTACAAGAAAACACAACTGCTCTTTAAGAATGCACAGTTGACTGATCTTGTGAAATGCAGGCAGTCCATCTGCAGATCCATGTACAATATGCATCCCCTCACTATAATGTATACCTCTGCAGGACACATTCTTTGCCACATTAATCTCAGTCGTATCTGGGTATCTCTGCTTCAGTACAGACACAACTCCCTCATTAAGGATATCAACGGGTATACGTGAAACATCTGTGACCTCCAAGGGGGACCTCTTAAGAATGGAGGAATGAGTGTGATAGGAGAGCATGAACTGGTGTTTAATAGCTAGTGAACGAGGTATGTTCTTAAAGCAGTTTGTATGGCGGGCAACTTGTTTAAAGAAGCTATGTTTAGCCTCAAATCTCATCGTCCACAGTGAAATTAGAGGTCCGAAGCAACGTATCATATGAGGATAGTGCTCTAGGTAGTGATGTTTTGGAAGGAGTTTAACGTGTGGAAAGAGTTCAAGAAAGCGCTGTCTGTGATCGAAGATTTTGACCTCTAAATATGCAACTGTCTCTTCCGTGTGAACAGGTGCCACAACCAACTCAACTATGTCCTTCAGATGAAGAATTACCTGCCATGCTGGCTCATTTTCTGGCACAATTTGTCCAATAATGAATGGAAGCAGTCTCAGTACATTCCAATTTTCGTGTGCATTGCCACCTATACTGTTGCATGAAGTGAAAGACTGTGGTATAGCATGGGGGCGATTCGTTTTGTCCCCCCATTTGTACGGAAATGTCTGGATCAATGTGTTGAGGTGATTGAAAGTAAAATATTTTTTGGAGATCAACACAGAAATACAGCGAGCAAGTTCCACTGGCACAACACCTTCAAAGAGATCATGTAAAACGTCAGGTGGATAACCAGTGCTAACATGAAAATGTGAAAGGTGCTTGGTTAAAACACACTGTCTTTTGACACCATGGCAGATGGTTTCACTCTCCTGAGCTGACTGGACATGAACATCATGGACATCTCTGGTTCGAAGTTGAAAAGCACCCGACTTGACATCTTTAGTCTGAAATTCCGATTTGTCCCCTGTACAAAACCTGCAGACTGACCCCCAAGAAAAACTCTCAACGAATCCAGCTATCCCATGGGCTCCAAGATTGTCGGCTATTACACACTGTACAGAACCTTTAACAAACTGGCCCAGCTGAGAAAGAAAAACACCGTGCTGCTCTAATGTCTTCAACTCTTGCAAGAGAGGCTCAAACACTTTGTCATACCCATAGACTTTTAAATCATCCGATTTGCACAGAAGAGCTAAATAGATCGAAGTGAGTCTTGAGGTGGAACCTGGTGGCAAATTACCCAAAACCCAATAGACAGCGCAAAGTTTGTGCTTCTTCCGAGACGTGCCAAGTGGATTGCAAATTTCAAAATCATCAACGTAAAGATTTAATGCTATTCTCAAACCTTCACTGGACAGAAAATGATTTTGTTTAAAGTACTGACCATCTCTTGCAGTTCTGTATTCTTGGAAACTAGCTAATATCTGGTCTTGCGTATTCTGAATTTTGAGATGTTCAGACACGTCTTCATGGGAGAGCAACTGCTGCAAAGACTGTAAAAGAGGGATGTACTGAAATGACCTATTTCTCTGAGCATCTAGGATATACTCAACTGGTTGTATAACACCAAAATGAGAGATATAAAACTGTGTACGTTTATATGCAGTTGCTAGAGGGCCATCCTTTGCAATCGCTAAGGCCAACGGATTAGTTTTGCATAAAACCGCAGCAAGCTCGTCAGCTACTGACTCTTCAACTGGCAGTTTATATCTCTGAACTACATCAAGAACAGTAGCTTTTGTGACAGGTACAGCTAGTTTACTTAAGATGAAGTGAAGCTCAGAAAGGACCTCATCAACAACCGCCTTTGGAATATGAATAATATTTTCCAACTTCAACAAAATACAAGCAGTTTTTTCCTCAATAACATGTGGCAGGTGTAACTCTGCAGCCTCGTCAGAAGTTAAAGTCTCATGTTCGGGATTTATGTCCTCAGAACCGGTTGGCACATCTTCTGAATTGTCTGACTGATCTAACTGAGTGCTTGTATCGAGGACGTTAGCTTTAAAGTCTTTTAGTGAATACTGGTTGTGTTTCCTGTTTCTGTGTGTGTTGAATGTACTATAAATGTTTGTTTGAAATGTGCATTCTCGAAACACACATGGAATGGTTTCATAATGCCTGAGATGTACATTTATGTGTTGAAAAAAATCTCTCACTGTTGAGAGTCCTTTACATGAGCACACATGACATTTAAATGCATGTCCTTCTGCTGCATTTAAAGGTTGCTGATAAGGATGATTTTTACAAGTGTGATTTAATAGTTTACTCCACGTATTAAATGTACATGGGCAATCTGTGTGTTGACAGGGATATCTATAACTACCTCGAAGATGCCCATGTGCCTGCCTAAAATGCTGCAGCAATAAGTACCTGGTAGCTAACTCCAAACTGCACTCCTTACACGTCCACATTCATAATCCTGTGTAGAGAAAAATAAAAACATTAGATACTGAACAAATGACAATAAAATAAGCTTGTGTCATCAATTAACAATCAGTTCATAACTTACAATCACTAAGAGGTTGCCAAAGGTAGCTTGGTAAGACTGGAAAAACTGCAAATAAGAGGGATAAATCATGACAGCATGTCAAACACATTTATTCTGTTTTTTTAAGTAAATATTATATCATGTGCATTAGGAACAGGATATATATTTAACAACAATCAACACTTAGATATTTGTGTTTGATATTTTTCAAAAATATTGTCACTCATGTATAAAATCTTGAAAATGACTTCATAGTTTATACATGAGTGACAATATCATGAAAATTGAATACTTCTATAGTTTTGTGAATTTTAATTACACTTTCATTGTAATTAGGGTTAAAACAGCATTTGTTTCCATCCATATTTGTTCATAATATGTGAATAGGTATGTTATATTACATATATTATTATTAATACTGCTGTGCACACATAATGGAATGCGAAGCACGTGTGACAATATTTCCCATTCTCTCCACACACACACACACACACACACACACACACACACACACGGTATAACGCGATTTCGTGCTCATGCGCACAAACGTTAATCTGTGCGCATCATGTCCCAGATCATTCAATAGATTAATAACGTTTGTGCGCATGAGCACGAAATCGCGTGATACCGGCTTGCACACACACACACACACACACACACACACACACACACACACACAAAATGTTGACGATTGGTCCTTTCTCGGGTATTGGCTAACACAATGGCTGGCTACGTGCATGCACAAACCTGTCCTTAAAACAACCCTAAACGTTCGTTTTCAGAAATGTGCAACTCACCGAGTTGTTGTGTACGTTGATGTTCCAAATCAAGTATCGTAGCGAAATACAG
The DNA here is from genome assembly GCF_027596085.1 of Anoplopoma fimbria. Taxonomy (NCBI): domain Eukaryota; kingdom Metazoa; phylum Chordata; class Actinopteri; order Perciformes; family Anoplopomatidae; genus Anoplopoma; species Anoplopoma fimbria. Next base: position 26,522 of record NW_026552559.1, on the reverse strand, counting down.
TTTCTGTCATGTTTTATTGCACATGTATCGCATTTTATAAATCCCATTGATTCCTGTTGGAACTTGGAAGAATCATTGCCCGGTAGAAACTGTATTTCGCTACGATACTTGATTTGGAACAACGAACGAACACCACTAACCACTCGGTGAGATGCACATTTCTGAAAACTTCGGTGTCAACTGAGACCAACCAGAAATGGGGCTCAATGTTCAAAATACCGGAATTGTAATAAAATTGCTCTACAGTGAAAAAACGAGCAGATTCTCACCTAGCCTAACGGAAAGTAGACTATACGTTAAACCGTTATATTCCTGCAGAGGTAACTCGTTTTATTTTCCCTCTGAGCCATGTGCTGACTGACACTGAGCATGTCCCGGCATGTCTGCGGACTCCGCGACGTTCGCGCCCATTATTCAGGATACATAAATTGGCCTTAAAGCTTTAAATCAATGAGAGCCCCTTATAAACTAGGTAAATCTATCACAAAAAAAAAAAAATCATCATTACAAGACAGTGTGCTTATGTCGGTTCCCGCGTGATTGAGCGCTTCTTTACTACTATATTAAGCTAGCTCAAAACTGAAATGAGGCCTCACACAGCCACTGCCTGCCAACTCAACCTTTAAAAAACCATGTGAAATTCTTCTGTTCTTTACATTATCACGGCAACTTTACAGATGCCAATTTATAAAACAGCATGCAATAGCTCCCACTTTGAGACTACTGAAAAAAATGCAAACTTACCGAGAGTAAGTTGAAGTCGCTCGCTGCAGGCAGAAGATGAACAAAATGCCGCGCTGCTTCAGGGCATGGAAAGAGGGGCGTGGTCACCTCACGTGCGCATGCTTCCGTCATTGACCTCAATCTTTTTGGGTTGAACGGATAGGTCAGCAGCGTCAGTGGAGACGATGAATACATTTTAAGTTGTACGAGTTAAACTATTTTGGTTTTTATTTGAATTAATATATATTTCATTAGACAAATAGAATATTAATTTGTCACATCTAAGAAGTGCTTGAATCATTATTATGAGTGTACCTCAATTTCGAGAGGCGGAAGTAGACTCGTATTTTATTGCTTTTGAGCGAGTTGCTACCTCCCTGAAATGGCCAAAAGAGGTCTGGTCTATACTGCTCCAGTGTAAACTGACGGGTAAAGCCCAGGAGATTGTATCTGCTCTCTCTCTGGAAGATAGTTTGTCTTATGAAGCGATCAAGACAGCTGTGCTTCGTGCCTACGAACTAGTGCCTGAGGCATATAGACAAAAGTTCCGAACTTATAAAAAATCGCCTGGTAGAACTTTCATGGAGTTCGCCCGCGAGAAAGAGTCTCTGTTTAATCGATGGTGCAAAGCAAGCAACGCGACTAATTTTGATTCTCTATCAGAATTAATTCTCCTCGAAGAGTTCAAGAATAGTCTGCCGGATCGGCTAGTGACATATCTCAATGAGCAAAAAGTTGGGACGTTAGCGCAAGCTGCTGTGCTTGCTGATGAGTTTGTGTTAACGCACAAACAAACATTTGGGACTCCCCGATATGAGAGTAGGGTTTTTACTCCTTCTGCCCCGGCCAGAATGCCGCCTAGTCCACCACGCCAGGAACGGGAGTGTTACTATTGTCACCAAATCGGACACATCAAGGCTGACTGTTTTATGTTAAAACGCAAGCTGTCACAGTCAAGTAAACGACCAAAAGAGGTTGGTTTAGTGCACACGTTGGTGGGTCCAGTGTCACTAGCCCCGGAGATGGAGGGTGACACTTTGGAACCCTGTTACGCACCATTTATGTTGGACGGCCTGGTTTCCCTCAGTGCAAATGCGTTGAACCAGTGCCAAGTGCGCATACTAAGGGATACTGGAGCAGCACAGTCTTTTATATTGTCTGACGTGTTAACTTTTTCTAATGACACTTTTAGTGGCTCTAGTGTGCTGGTGCAAGGCATCGAAATGGGTTTTGTGTCTGTACCTCTCCATCAGATATTTTTAACCTGTGACTTAGCAAATGGAGTGTTTAAAGTGGGCGTGCGCCCGTCTTTGCCAGTTAGAGGTGTTACGTTTCTGCTAGGGAATGACATCGCTGGTGGCAAAGTTATGCCAGTTTTAGAGGTTCTAGAACGACCTGAGATTTTGCAGCCAGATGTGTTGGCTCAGGACTTCCCTGAAGTGTTCCCAGTGTGTGCGGTCACCCGTGCTCAAGCACGTAGTTTGGGTGAAGCAGTTGATTTGTCGGATACCTTTTTTGCGACTGAGTTGACTGGTCAGACTGCTTTACCACCTGTGTTTACTCAGTCTACTGCTGAGCCGAGTGTCCAGCTTAAGGTTCAGTGCGATACTCCCACCTCAGAGACAACTAGGTTACCTATGGTTCGTAGTCGTCTTATTGCTGCTCAGAAGGAGGACGTTACTTTAGCCAAGTGTTTTACTGCGGCTCTTGCTCCAGAGAGCGCTAAAAATAAAGAAATGGCTTATTATGTGGAAAATGATCTCCTGATGCGGAGGTGGAAATCTCGCGCTAATTTTGATAATGAGTGTAGTAATGTGTTTCAAATCGTTGTGCCTACGCAATACCGACAGTCCGTTTTATCCCTGGCTCATGACCATCTCTGGTCTGGTCATCTAGGTATTACGAAAACCTATGACCGAGTGTTGCGACATTTCTTCTGGCCAGGTTTGAAGCGAGATGTGTCTATGTTTTGCCGTACGTGTCATGTATGTCAGATCACGGGAAGCCTAATCAGGTTATTAAGCCTGCCCCTCTTCACCCGGTCCCGGCTATAGGGGAACCGTTTGAACACGTATTGGTTGATTGTGTTGGCCCTCTGCCAAAAACAAAATCCGGCAACCAGTTCCTCTTAACAATCATGTGCGTAGCTACCCGGTACCCTGAAGCTATCCCTCTTAGGAGAATAACATCTCAGTCAGTAGTAAGGGCCCTGATCAAGTTCTTTTCTACTTTCGGCCTCCCTAAGATCATGCAAACCGATCAAGGTACCAACTTCCTTTCTGGAATATTTGAACAGGTGTTAACATCACTGTCGATATCACACAGGATCTCTAGTGCTTATCACCCGGAGTCGCAGGGGGCACTCGAAAGATGGCATCAGACGTTTAAGTCAGTGTTGCGCAAATACATTATGGAGAGCGGTAGGGAATGGGATGAAAGCGTTCCTTTGGCTCTATTTGCAGTTAGAGAAATAGTGCAAGAGTCACTAGGTTTTAGTCCAGCAGAGCTGGTATTTGGTCACACCGTGAGAGGCCCTTTAAGAGTGTTGAAGGATCAGCTAACGGGCGAGAGTTCGCCCACCCAGCGAAACGTGCTGTCCTACGTGAGTCGCTTTCGAGAACGACTGCACGAGGCTTGCAGTATCACTAGGGAGAGTCTCTCTGTGGCACAACAGGGTATGAAGCGGCAGTTTGATAAAAACGCACTTCCACGTTCTCTACAACCTGGTGACCTGGTTTTAGTGTTACTGCCCATTCCAGGTACTGGAGTGCTCGTTTTTCAGGACCTTACACCATTGACAGGAGGTTGAGTGCTACCGATTATGTTGTCAGGACCCCTGATAGAAGACGGAAAACCAGAGTGTGTCATATTAATATGCTGAAAAATTACTATCCTAGAGGCGACGTCCAGCCTGAGACACGCAGTGCGCCCCTTGTAGCCACTGTTGCGGCTGCGGTGTCAGTAGCTGTGAGTTCTACTACTTCTCTCACAGTGAGTGATGAGGATGGCCTGAGTTTACGCACAGCCCAGCAACAGACCCCTCGGTTGTCCAATTCAGAAATGTTGGTGAAACTTCCATCCTTAATGCCTCATTTAAGCAGGGAGCAGGAAGCTGACCTACTCTGCCTTGTCTCTGAGTTCTCCTGTCTGTTTGGAGATGTGCCTACCCGCACTACGGTGCTACAACACGACATAGATGTGGGTGAGTCCAGGCCTATTAAGCAGCATCCCTACAGAGTAAATGCATCTAAAAGATCTCTGATGAAAGAAGAAGTTGATTATTTACTGGAACATGATTTAGCATAGCCCAGCTCCAGTCCATGGAGTTCTCCGTGCTTATTGGTTCCAAAGCCTGACGCAACCCATAGATTCTGCACAGATTATCGTAAGGTCAATCATGTCACTGTGCCTGACTCGTTTCCTATGCCCCGTGTAGATGATTGCGTGGATACAATAGGATCAGCTCGCTATGTCACGAAATTAGATTTATTGAAAGGATACTGGCAAGTTCCCCTTTCACCTCGTGCTTCTGATATAAGTGCTTTTGTGACTCCTGACAATTTTCTACAATATTCCGTGATGGCTTTCGGCATGAGAAACGCTCCGGCCACTTTCCAAAGGTTAGTCAATATTGTGTTTAGTGGTGTGCCTAACTGCACTGCGTATTTGGATGATGTAGTAATACACTCGTCAGAGTGGCCTGCCCATATGGACTCGCTAAGGACCGTGTTTCAGCGACTGGCTGATGCGTCCCTGACCCTGAACCTGGCAAAATGTGAATTTGGGAAGGCGACTGTGACCTACTTGGGTAAACAGGTGGGCGGAGGCCAAGTGCGTCCCTTGGAAGCCAAGGTCGCAGCCATCGCATCTTTCCCAGTGCCCACTACTCGGCGGGAGTTACGCCGATTCCTCGGAATGACTGGTTACTACCGAGGGTTCTGTAGGAACTTCTCTTCCGTTGCAGCCCCAATGACTGACTTGATCAGTCCATTGGTGAAGTTTGTGTGGTCGGATAGGTGTCAAATCGCCTTTGAAAGCTGTAAAGCACTCTTGTGTAATGCCCCAGTACTTAGTGCTCCTGATTTCAGTAAACCTTTTTCCGTTGAAGTCGATGCTAGCTGTATTGGTGCTGGTGCGGTTCTGTCTCAGATGGATTCTGAGGGTTTGGTTCATCCTGTAGGCTACTTCTCAAAAAAGTTTAATAGTAGCCAAATGCGCTATTCCACAATAGAACAGGAGACGTTGGCTTTGCTGCTCGCACTCCAATTTTTCGAGGTCTATGTTGGATCTAGTGCGGAGCCTGTAGTTATCTACACGGACCACAATCCGCTGGTGTTTCTGCACCGTATGCACAACCACAACCAGCGACTAATGCGTTGGTCTCTGATGATTCAGAGTTATAACCTGGTAATCCGCCACAAAAAGGGCACAGAGAATGTATTTGCGGACGCTCTTTCTCGTGTTTAATTCTTGTTGGTAAGTGGTTACTGCCGGTGTTTATTATTATTGTTGGTGTTATGGGGATGGTTTGAGGTATCGTCAGCCATGGGCTGACTCTTTATGGGGGGGAGTGTTACGTACAGTGTCGTGTATGTATACGTGTTGTAGGCCTACATGTATTGTGTTCTGTTTTGTGTTGTTGGTTTGTGTTGTTGTTCTGTCTCCTCCCACTGTTTTCATTCTCCTCCTTCTCAGATGTGCGCACCTGGTTCCAATCATTGATCATCACCACACCTGTTCCGGATCTCCTATCAGCCATTCCCCTTTATATAGCCCCCATTTGTGTTAGAGAAGGTGGTTGCTTTTTGGGTTGAGCTGTGGCAGAGCTCTGGTTGAGCTCTGGTTGATTTTGCTTGGTTTTGATGGTTCATTGATGAGTCTTTAGTTAAAACACCTTTGTTAAAACCATTTACTTTAGCAGCCTACTTTTGTTTTGTCTTGTGTTAATTCTTTGTTGTGCGCACAGGGACAAACGAGGATAGGTAAGATACCCTGGGTATACATATTACATGCACGTAGGTTTACCTTTTGTTAAAACCCCAGATAAGAGTGAGCACCACCCGCTGTACTTTTGGGTGCTTAGCACCTGTCAATGGGGGGTGGGTTTATTTATGTTCTTTTCTTTGGTGCCACTGACAGTCCTCTTTGATCCCTGTGTTGCTTTTCTGTAAATAAATACTTTCTTTAATTCATGTTGGGTCCTGGTTTTGTGTGACTACACCCTCACTTGCTCAACCTGGTGCATTATGTTACGTCCTTCTACTCCGAGCCACCAAGAGGGCGTAACAGAAACCATGTAAACTATGTATTCTTTCACATTATCCTAATTTTTAGTGACTATCCTGCAGGAATGTGTTTTGAGAGCTGTAAAGTGATAAATAGCAGCTTTTGGCAGAATGTGTGGCGTTACCCACAGTTTTAGCTGAAAATGACCTGAAATTGAAAATACTGCTGTTTAGAAATATGTTTTGGGAGCTGTAAAGTGGCAGTTTTTACTTGATGGAAACCATGTAAACTATGTATTCTTTCACATTATCCTTATTTTTAGTGACTATCCTGCAGGAATGTGTTTTGAGAGCTGTAAAGTGATAAATAGCAGCTTTTTTGGCAGAATGTTTTGTGTGCGTTACCCACAGTTTTAGCTGAAAATGACCTGAAATTGCAAATACTGCTGTTTAGAGCCAGTTTATTGATGGAAACCATGTAAACTATGTATTCTTTCACATTATCCTAATTTTTAGTGACTATCCTGCAGGAATGTGTTTTGAGAGCTGTAAAGTGATAAATAGCAGCTTTTGGCAGAATGTGTGGCGTTACCCACAGTTTTAGCTGAAAATGACCTGAAATTGCAAATACTGCTGTTTAGAGCCAGTTTATTGATGGAAACCATGTAAACTATGTATTCTTTCACATTATCCTAATTTTTAGTGACTATCCTGCAGGAATGTGTTTTGAGAGCTGTAAAGTGATAAATAGCAGCTTTTGGCAGAATGTGTGGCGTTACCCACAGTTTTAGCTGAAAATGACCTGAAATTGCAAATACTGCTGTTTAGAGCCAGTTTATTGATGGAAACCATGTAAACTATGTATTCTTTCACATTATCCTTATTTTTAGTGACTATCCTGCAGGAATGTGTTTTGAGAGCTGTAAAGTGATAAATAGCAGCTTTTGGCAGAATGTGTGGCGTTACCCACAGTTTTAGCTGAAAATGACCTGAAATTGCAAATACTGCTGTTTAGAGACAGTTTTGGGAGCTGTAAAGTGATAAATAGCAGCTTTTGCACTGTTAACTTTAGTTTTTCCTGAAAATGACCTGAAATTGCAAATACTGCTGTTTAGAGACAGTTTCTTGATGGAAACCATTACATTATCCACATTTCAGTGACTATCCTGCAGAAATATGTTTTGGTAGCTGTAAAGTGGCAAATAGTTGCCTTTTGCACTGTTAACTTTAGTTTTTCCTGAAAATGACCTGAAATTGCAAATACTGCTGTTTAGAGCCAGTTTATTGATGGAAACTATGTAAAATATGTTTCATTGAACATTATCCTAATTTTTAGTGACTATCCTGCAGGAATGTGTTTTGAGAGCTGTAAAGTGATAAATAGCAGCTTTTGGCAGAATGTGTGGCGTTACCCACAGTTTTAGCTGAAAATGACCTGAAATTGCAAATACTGCTGTTTAGAGCCAGTTTATTGATGGAAACCATGTAAACTATGTATTCTTTCACATTATCCTTATTTTTAGTGACTATCCTGCAGGAATGTGTTTTGAGAGCTGTAAAGTGATAAATAGCAGCTTTGGCGTTACCCACAGTTTTAGCTGAAAATGACCTGAAATTGCAAATACTGCTGTTTAGAGACAGTTTCTTGATGGAAACCATTACATTATCCACATTTCAGTGACTATCCTGCAGAAATATGTTTTGGTAGCTGTAAAGTGGCAAATAGTAGCCTTTTGCACTGTTAACTTTAGTTTTTCCTGAAAATGACCTGAAATTGCAAATACTGCTGTTTAGAGCCAGTTTATTGATGGAAACTATGTAAAATATGTTTCATTGAACATTATCCTAATTTTTAGTGACTATCCTGCAGAAATGTGTTTTGGGAGCTGTAAAGTGATAAATAGCAGCTTTTGGCAGAATATGAGGCGTTACCCACAGTTTTAGCTGAATATTACCTTAAATACTGCTGTTTAGAGCCAGTTTCTTGTTGGAAACCATGTAAACTATGTATTCTTTCACATTATCCTAATTTTTAGTGACTATCCTGCAGGAATGTGTTCAGAGAGCTGTAAAGTGATAACTATGCTCTACTCAATTTAATCTGTGTAACATTTTTACACTTAAAATATTGAGTAAATTTGAAATCTGTGAAATCATTTAGATTTACCTTATGGATTAAGTAAATGTACTTATAAAATATTAGCAGATCTGAACAACTACATTGAGTACCATGAAATAAAAAAATTGAGTTGATATAATTAAAATTTTAAGTCTATGCAATAGTAACCCTAAGTTCAAACCACTCAAAACAATGAGTAGATATAATTAAAATGTTAGGTAGATGCAACTGAAAATTTGATTATTATTTAACAAAACAAATCTGCTACATTTACTTAATTTTTTTAACATAATGTAATTCATACTGGACTATCAAATATCAGAATAAATATGTTACATTAACTTATTTTTTAAGTATTTACTCTTTAATCTATATGAGTACTTCAAGTCAATATATGAAACAAAATAATAAACAAAGCAATTCTACACACATCAACATTTTTAAGTAAACATTTATTTGTCTGTTTTGACAATTATAAATCATCAAGTTTAAATCCAAACTCAATTAGCTGAATGTAATTATAGTTATTGTATAACATGGTAGACATTTATTAATTCTTGGTTCATTCAGCGTGATGCTCACATGGACACTGTCACATGCTCACTGGCGAGAATAAACCATGTTAAAAGAAACTAGATAATATACCATGAGTTGTAATGCCAGTTGAGATTTCCAGGTTGAGACCCCCTCAGTTGAATCTAATCTAATCTAATCTAATCAAGTTTAAATCCAACAGTTTATCTTTGCAAATGACATGTTAAAATGTCCATGAATGTTTATCAAATGTTAAAATGTCCATGCTATAAAAACAGTTGAACTCTTAATAAGGGGTCTCAACCAGGAAATCTCAACTGGCATTACAACTCATGGTATATTATCTAGTTTCTTTTAACATGGTTTAATCTCGCCAGTTACAATAACTATAATTACATTCAGCTAATTGAGTTGCAAGTTCCAACAGTCAAAGTGCATTGCCAAACCAATCAAAACTCTTTTAAAGCATCTTTACATGAATATACTTATACTAGTCTTTCTTGTCTTTATGTTTCACTTCCTGGGTCTGAGTAAAGACAAATAGCTACATCCTCCATATGTATCTCTGTTTTCTTTTTGTTGCTTTAACTGAACTCTCTACCAGGCGGTGACCAGGAGCCATAATGAGTCCCTCAGGGGTGTGACTGGTCTGGTTGGTCTGAACAGAAGAATGACATTTAGCATGTCTAAAATGCACCAAGGACAACATTTTGCATCCTCCAGAAATGCACCAAAAACAGTGATATTTCACATTAAAGTTCCACATCAGAAAACAAGAACAGTCCAACATGCAATTTCACTATGAATGGAAACCTTAAGTCTTATGTAAACATTAAGACAACAGTACATCAGCTAAACTTCAGACTTGCCAATGAAAAAATCCCTCACTAAGAGAGCATCTTGCTGAACAGTAGCCAGTCGCTACATACAGAGGTAATTCTTTAGTCTCTGAACCTTGTTGGAAAGGTTTCCAGAATCCAGCTCCAGCAGTACTTTCTGGAATACCTCAAAACTATGTTTGAGGTTCTTGGGGTATTGCAGATCTAACACGTACATCAGTCCCAAGAGATAGCAGCAGGCCCTGCTAACATCTCCAAGACTGCTGAGGACAGTGTTGCCCTCAATGACAATCCCAACATCCAATGACCCATCTTGTTTCCGCAGCAGGTAAATCTTCATGACCTCTTCTGCCAACTCCTCTTGAACACTGGCAGATCCATCAGCAGCATCCTGCAGACATTGTAAAGATAACTTGAGTTTAGAACTCACTCTCAACCTGCATGTCGCAAGACAAATACCACCTACCAACATAAGAGCATAGCAGGACATAAAGTGGACAAACTAAACAATACTACTGTGGTGGTCCCAAATTTGATTTTGATCTCACAGACAAAATAACTAATTAATGCTTCCATATAATTAATTTCTCTCTCCAAACAAAATTGACTCGTACAGTATCTGATGTCCACAGCTGGTTTACACTATGAAAGCTGCTTCTTCTTTGTGTGCGGTAAGGAAAAAACAAACGTACTGCAGGAACTCTATGGTCACCCATGATTACGTTGTTAAAAATCATGAAAACAATTAAGTATTATACTAACCTCAAAGTCCTTGAACAAGGCACTGGCATCTTCTCCCAAATGATTGATGAGACATCGGATGACAACCTCACGGGTCTGTTGAATGGGGATTCCACTCTGCAGAACAGAAAGCCTCAAAATGTTAATACAATGCAAAACTACACATTCAAGCAGAGGCAAACTTGACTTGAGTCAAAGCTTTCAATAGAATTTACGTTAGAAAAATTGAACTGGAGTTGGAGTGTAGTGATGTAAGAATAAACCAAAACATGTAAAATGGTGTGCAGAGGATGTGAGAGATTGAGGGACAGAAAACTAAGGAAGAAAAAGCAAGAACTGTTAAGGAAGGCTTGAGGATAGGAGAAGGCATAAGAGAGAGTCGGTGGGGATAAAGATAAGTTATCTGATTAGGATATGAATATGTAATTATTGATGGTAATTAGCTTAAAGGAGAGAAACGTGAATGAGACAGGTTTAATACCTTAAGTAGAACACTCATTTGTGCCCGATGTCTCTCTCCTGCAGCACCTTTCTTCGTTTGAAACAAGGACAGCAGTTTAGGTGTATAGAAGTCCAACATTGCCATGAATTTTGGCTCAAGATTCAGTGTGGTGATCCTCTGAAACTCTGCGCTAACCTGAAAGAGAGAGATGAGAAAAGAAAAAAAAGAACTGGTGACTCATCTGTTGTCATTCAGCAAACACGTAAGTCCATACTGAGATGAATAGGATGCAAGACTGTTCCATTATCATTTTTAATAGGATGTACAGTCACCAACCACTTGATTAGGTACACCTGTGCAATCTAATGCAATCAAATACAACAGCTCTGCCACACATACATTTTCAGTTTTTGTTGAGATTGTCAAAAAGGTGGTTATTATACTTTGTTTATCATTGAGGACATTGTGGATAATGTTTATTGGAGTGCATTATATTGAGCGGTGTCCTTATACTTTTGTCCATCCATTAACATACGTTGAGGGGGACAAAATATTAGGAACACTTTTCAATGTATTGCACTCCAGCACCACCCACTACAACCTCAATAATAAACAAAGTATAATAATCACTTTTCTGACAATGTCAACAAAAACTGAAAATGTATATGTGGCAGAGCTGTTGTATTTGATTGCATTAGATGACACAGGTCTAACTAATGAGTGTGTAACTGTGAAACATGCAGGTTCAGTCCACAATATGTGTTGACCACTCTGTAACAACAATTCCAATTACTCACTTGCGAGACATCAAACAAGGCGGGCCATCTGTCCTTGATGTCACTGATGCTCATCTGTAGGGTGACAACCTCATGTCTCCTATGTGCAAAAGTTCTGCACATCAAGTCCTTGACGACTGTGCTCTCTCTCTTCTTTGATTCAGTGATTAGTTGGTTTCGGTCCAGCTCTTGTTGTTCCTTACTGTCTCCCGCAGGATAGTGTGGGAGAAACACCACTTCTCCTTTCCGTGCTTTCTTTATATTCTTTGCAGCAGACCTGTCATCCGGGTGCTTGTTCTTAAGTGAGTTGCAGACAACCTCAGGAAATCCAAGGCTTCGGAGCTTCGACCTGTAATTTCCCATCTTGTATTTAAGACTGTACATCCATCCAAGCCAGCCATTACGACTGCCTAGCTCTGTCAGGCATGGATGCTTTCTGACTAAAGCCTCTGCCACCTCACCTATCTGAAGGCCTGTGGGGTAGGGTGTGTAGCTGTACATGTAGTCAGCTAATTTTTCCATGATTTCAGATCGGATCCGAGAATTGTTCAGCACAGTACGATCTTTGACAAACTCTTCATTGGCATTCATCAGTACTGTCTCTGTTGCCACAGAGAAAAGTGGAATGATGATTTGATTTGGCCATGTTGTCGTCTGAGGGCTTCTACATGGGGATAGGGTGTCTTGTGAAGACACTGATGAGGCATCTGTCTGGGAATCTGGCGTTGCATCAGTAGCAGAGCTTAAACTGTCATTCATTATATCTGTCTGGTTTTCAGTCAAAGCAGTCAATGTAAGAACTACCGATGGAATCATCACCACTTTGATTGTCCCCTTGTGTTTAATCTGGTTGGTAGAATGCAGAGTGAAGTAATCACCAAAGTCCTCATCCAGGTAATGCAGGGTAAAATCCTCAATGAGTCCAAATGTCTCTTTTACTGTCTCATGTAACTGTTCTACAGTGCTGGGTATTCCTGAGGACAGTGTAAGCTTCTCACTCCGGTGTTCTATAATAACCTTCAATGCAACGACATCCATCTTGACAGAAAGAGAAAGAAATTACTCTGAAGGAAGGAAGCAAGGTGTTAGACATTAAAGAGTCAAACTCATCACCTAACACTGGCAAATAATGTGACGTTTCAATGTCACCATGAGTTTTCCTTCCACAAAATATGCTGTCAAGGGATATGTGTCCCCAAGTTCACTCTGCTGTACCAGGGTCATTTTCCCAGAGTGGTCTAACATAAATGCCCTAAAATGTTCATCATACCAGCTGTTAAGCATTTTCACAATGAAACTGACACTGCCATCGACAATAACAATCTGTGAAATCATAACAAAATCAGATATACCACCAGTTGACCCATAAGGCAAAACCATCCCAGCAGCATATTTAGTTCCATGGAGTATGGCCACATTGGTCAAATTCACAGAGGTTTGTGTTGGATAAACTGCCTTGAAAGACTGCTGTATTCCTGTATCAAGTATGTCTAATGGAAGAGATGATATTTTTGTGACACACACTGCAGGTTTCAAAGCATTTCCTTGTGAAATGTATGCCATCATCATTTGGTGCTTTGAGGCAAGTGACATCAATACATTTTTGAAGCTCTTTGTGTGTCTAATAACTTGCTTAAAGAAGCTATGTTTAGCCTCAAATCGCATAGTCCAGAGGCTAACCAAAGGACCATACCCTCTTATCAAATCAGGATAATGCTCCAAAAAATGGTGCTTTGGAATCAATTTTTGATCTGGGAAAACTTCCAACAGCCTGTGACGATGTTCAGATATCAGCGTGTCTAGGTAGCAAATACTTTCCTCAGTATGAATGGGGGCTACTACAAGCTCAGTTATATCTTTTAAAATCATAAGAACGTGCCATGCTGGATCATTCAGTGGTACAGTTGCACCAATAATAAATGATAATAATCTTAACAATGTCCAGTTTTCACTGGCGTTCCCACCAATACTTTTACGAGAGGCAAAATTCACTGGGATAGGTCCGGGGTGATCCGTTTTATCAGTAAATTTGTATGGAAATTGTGTGATGGACTTGTTAAGTTCTGTCAAGGTGAAGTACTTCTTGTGGATGCACACATTAAGACACAGTGCCAGTTCCAAAGGAATTATACCTTCAAAAAGGTCATGTAGAAGGTCTGGTGGGTACCCGGTTACAAAATGGAAATGACTTAATTTCTCTGTGATGGGACAACTTTTCTTCACACCACAACAGTGTACCAAAGCAGGATTTATCTTTACAGACTGAACATGTAAATCATAGTTCTCTTTTGTTCTTAATGGAAAAGCTCCTGAATGTACTTCTTTTTGCTGATAGTCAGAACGGTCGCCAATACAAAACCTACAGATATAATGTCCACTAAAGTTTTCTACAAGTCCACTTAAAGAATGCGCACCAAGATTGTCTGCTGAAACGCAAAAACAGTACCTCTGATATTTTTGCCAACCTGAGGCAAAAAAACTCCTTCCCTCTCCAATGTTATGAGATCCTTCAAAAGAGGCTCAAGAACAGTTTCATAGCCAAAATTTTTTATATGATTTGCTTTACAAAGGAGAGCTAAATGAATTGATGTTAACTGTGATCTCAGTTCAGGTGGTGTATTGGCTAGTGCCCAGTAAACTGCTGTGACTTTATGTTTTTTCCGTGAAGTTCCAAGGGGATTGCAGATTTCAAAATCATCTGCATACAGTATAAGGGAAATACTGAACTCCTCATTAGCATGAAATTCATTTAGCTTGAAATATTTACCATCACGGAAGGATGCAAACTGTGAGTCGTCTGAAGTAGTCTGTTTAGTCAATAACCTGTTTACAATGTCTTCATTTTTCAACAATTGCAGTAAGGATTGAAGAACAGGCACATATTGAAAGCTAAAATTCTTCTCTGGATCCAAAATATACTCTACTGGCTCAATTACACTGAAGTTGTCCTTATAATACTTTACCCTCTTAAATTTAGAAGAAAAGGGACCATCAGGACCCAAGGCTGCAGTAAAAGGATTGGAGTGATAGAGTTTGTCTACTAATTCACTAACAATAGCTTCATCAACAGCACAGTTATTCTTTGTAAAAATATCACTCACTAACTTTGGAATGTACTGAGTGGATGATTCGCAGATAAACTGAAGCTGTTCCACTAAGTCATCAACACATTTGCCAGAGACATTATAGATGCTTTCCAATTTTAACAAGAGAGAACCGACATTTTTCACAATTTCACCTTTAGTGTCCCTTTCACAAGCCAACTCTAAGGTGGTATCACTATCCACATGACAATATGATTCCAACACTGGAAAGTCAATTTCGTTCTCAGTAGCAACAGGATGCTCTGCGATCACATCAGTCTTAAAGTCTTTCAATGAATGGGACTTGTGTTTTCTACTTCTGTGTGTTGCATAAGTCCCATATATGTTTGTCTTGAAATCACATCCGTTAAAAGCACATTCTATGGTTTCATGTCTTTTCAAGTGGGAATTAATATGCTGAAAATAGTCTTTTGTACTAGGATAAAATGAGTTGCAAATTTGACATCTGAAAGATTGCACACCTTCACACTTCAGTTTCCTGTGAATTGTGGGATCTAGACAAGTGTGTACGCAGGCCACCCCAAGTCTTGAAGGAGCAAGGACAGCTTAAATGAAGACAGGGTACAGAATAGCCACGACCAAAAGTACCGTGCTTGACGCGATAATGCTTGAGAAGCTCCCCTCTTGAAGAATCCTCAAATGTGCAGAGTTTGCATTGCCATCTCATGAGGCACACCTTAAAAAGGATGATACAAAAACAGTGTTACAATACGGAGCAAAAAGACTGATTTAATACCATTTCCATTCATGTACATTAAATGTTTTATAAGACAGATCTATCAAAATGATGCATTAATTAATGGCAGAAACCTCCCGACAGAGAAAGTAGATTTACGGCCAAACCGTTGTAACCACCAGTAGCACGAGGCTTCCCTGATCGTGTAGGGGGCCGTGTAGCCTGGCTCCGCCCGCCTAAGTACTTCCGCTCAATTTGAATTTCCCTTCAGTACTAGGTCTGGACCTGCTATATGTAATTTGGTTTTCTGGTGCCGCCACAGCGGCCGCCAATCAGCGAACAGAGGGCGTGTCTGAGAACAATGACGATAAAGTCTTACGCCAGTTTGAGTTGTTGTTGTAGGTCGGTAGTTGATTTACAATGTGCAATTTTTCCCTGATAAATTAAATTCGACGAACAAAACCTGCAGCTGTCGTTGACGGACATTTTCGTGCAGACGCGCAAGGTGTTTGGTTTGTGTACAACCTGCGCGTGATTCCCGGCGCATGACATACGTCACAACCAAACGTTAGCGATTGGTTATGGCAGATCCAGAGTGGCACTGGGCAGATCCAATCATTTTAAACTTCAACAGACACCCGCCTTCAAGTGAGTTAACGTTTGTCAATTGATTAGGTCCAGACTCTCTGTACAAATGAAATGAAGTGAAGTACGAGAGTCTGGTAGAACCAGGCTAGGGGCCGTGCACACTGAAGGCAAAAGCGTCGCTAGCAAAATCATTGTTTTCCTATGGTACGGCGCGCCTTTCACTCGCGCCTTTTCAGCCGTTGCAGGCGCAATACACACCAATGTTAAACGCAGATTGGAGTAAAAACCTGCTCAACTTTAAGCTGTGATAGTTTAAAAACGGTAAAAGAATTTTACAAGTTGAATGCTCTCAGGGATCCACACTAATGACGCCAGCGTGTGGGAGCAGAGAACAAATCTAAACAATAAAAACATAAAAGTCTCCCATGACCACAAATTTCGTGCTACAGACTTAGCTCCAAAGCCCCATTAACTGCAACGTTAAACAGGAGGAACATTTCTGCAGGGAAGCAGACAAACCAGTTTCCCTCGCGAGTGGGAGAGAAGTCACATAAATGATAGACCTACACGTTCAGGAAAGCCTCGGCCTACTGTTAATGCTAAAATACGAATAAATTAGTCATTTTACACCCATTTTGGTGACGTTAGCTGTATAAACTGTATGTTAGCTGAGCAGTTTGGTGGCTAGGAATCTGTTAACGAAGTTAGCATATGTACAACAGCATGGTGCTGACATTATATAGAAAAACAAACAATAAAGTTTATGTGCGGGAAGACAGGGTCGCAATTTAATTACAATTTGCTAGTGCTCTACTTACCGGCGTATGGAGTCCTCCAAGTGATTTTCACCGGGCGTCTCAGAGTGTTCTGTTGCTAGCTTCATGCAAAAAGCAGGGTAGAATAGATATCCCATGATTCCACAGTTTTTGCGCGCAAATTGTGGCATGACGTTCTGCTTAAAAAACTACTCAATTTCTTAAGTTGTTGTTAGAGATGAAGACTATTGAATTAGAGTGAGTAATAATTAAAGTTCTTGAAACCGATTGGTATGAGTGCTCCATACTCAAATATTCTGACTGGTATTTACTTAAAATATTATGGATATCTTAAAATTATAATTTGTTTGTCAAATACTAATTTATTTTCTTAAATAAACTTAAATAATAGATGTAAATATGATGCAAAATTAACTGTTGGATTTTTAAGCATTTATTTTGATATGTCCAACTCAAATAATCAGTTTTGTGATTTTCAGAGATTTTATTAAGATAATATACTTTTTTATTATTGTGATATATACACTCTAAAAAATAACACCTTGGCAGAACTTAAAAAATTAAGGTAAGTATTTGCATCACCCTTTTTAAGTATTCCCAACAAAGCAATTATTAAGTACTACCAACTCAATCCATTAAGTACTACCAACTCATTCTTTTGCCAATGCCAACTCAATTTTTAAGTAGGCTAAACCTAATTTGAGTGGGCTTCAAAAAGCTTAGACATGTTGAACAAACTTAATTTCCCCAAGTACCAACTTCATTTTTTTAGTATGCTGCACTTAATATCAGTTGACTTTTAAAAACATAGACATGTTCAGAAAACTTTATTTCCTAAGTGCCAACTTAAATTGTTAAATATTCTATACCTAAAATCAGCTGGCTTTTAAAAGCTTAGGTATGCTGAACAAACTTAACTTCCAAAGAAGATTTTTAGTATAATCTGTGATTAGATCATTGTTGTGAGTAATACTAACTAGGGCTGGGCGATATGGCCTCTAAATGATATCGCGATATTTTTTTGCTATATCGCGATACACGATATATATCTCGATATTTTGACATTTCCTCTAAAGCACTTAAAAATGCTTGATTTAACCCTTTGATGCATAGTCACACCAGTATGATGATTCTAGTAGTCCCTGCAACATATGTCTGCATTAAACCATTCTTATTTATACTGTATTCATTAGAGGTTTCTATTAGAACAATTTTAAACTTGTGTGCAAAAGGGGTAAATCACAACGAAGTTAAATTTAACAAAACAGTTTTTATTCAAGGCAATTGCAAAATGCACATAAGCTTTTTTTTTTTTGGAACCAGTTCGTCCACCTCGGCGCCTCCATCTTCCATTGCCGTTTCTGAATTCAACACGTAGGGCTAACGTTTAAACTCACTAAACTCTCTTCACTTCTTTCGTGCTCTCGTCTCCTCGTTCCCCGTTTCCTCCAAACAAACATGCGCGCTGCCTTGGCACCTCTCCGTCTCTGGGCGAGCGTGTGTGGGCGCGTGCATGTGACGTAAGTTGAGCGAGTGTGTGTGACTTTTTTTCTGTGTCTGTGAGCGGGAAAGCGCTGCGCTAAAGCAAGTAACACTCGGCCGCGGCGGCTTAGAAACTGACGTAACAACATACACTCGATGTTCACGATATAGTCATTTACTACATCTCATGTAGAACAAGCCGCGATACATCGAGTATACTCGATATATCGCCCACCCCTAATACTAACTCAATGGATTTAATATAATTTTATCATTTTAAATGATACCTTAGTGCTTTTTCATGTTTTCCAACTTTCTATACTAAAATATAATAGACTAAACCATTTGAGTTTTAAAATCAAAGTTTTTTTATTTGCATATGACTGCAACAGTTCAACAAGTCAACATTGCACACAATGGAACTTGGAAAGTCAAAAAATCAACCGTACAAACATGTGTGTTATTCTGGCCCTCATTAGAGCCTTCACATTTGAAGAAAGAATATGAACAACGAAAAAGATAAATAAAAAAAAAATAACAATGGCTGTATTCAAAACACACACAATAAAACCGCATCCATCCCACCTTATATCAGAAGTTTAGATTTCAAGGACATTACCTTGTGGCTGGCTTTCAGGCTGTCTAATTCAAGAAATATTTTCTGGAATACCTCGAAAGTATTTCTGAGATTTTTTGGGTAGCTCAGGTTCAATGCATAGATGAGACCCATCAGCAGAGCACAGGCCCTAGGGACATCAATGTCTTCAAGAACAGAAGTTCCCTCAATGACCACTCGTGCTCTCGGTGGATCAGATCTGGTGGTGATGATTTTGATCACTTCAGCGCTGTCATCGTCAACATCCTTAAACAGACAAAAGAAATGAATAAGTCACACAAGTAAATAGTCTCCAAACTTCACCATGTCTTCACCCTAGACACAAACACATGGATTCTTGCCCATCTTTAATCATATTTATATTTAAATGAAATGCTTCAACCAGTAACCATTTTTATTGGGCATGGGCAAAATAATAGATAAGTAAGAGAGACAGAGAATCAATTTGTCATTGAGTGTTAAAAATGGGGGGCTGAATCTACATAATAAAGTTTATTTGCCCCACGATACTCTGAAGTGAGGGACATTACAGTTTCACCCGCACATTATTTCTGCAACAGACTCCTGCAGATGTTCTACCAGTCTGTCATGGCCAGTGTGCTCTCTTATGCTGTGGCATGCTGAGGCGGGAGCATTAGGAGGAGAGATGCTGGACGCCTAGACAAGCTGGTGAGGAAAGCGGGATCTGTTGTTGGCACAGAACTGGAGGCTCTTAGTACCACAGCTGAGAAGAGGACACTGGGCAGACTTAGTGAAAGGGGTGATGGTAATTGTCCATTATAGAGTCCAGTCTTTGCCAACCAGAAGCCTGTTCAGCCACAGATTTCGTGCCATTCCCTGCAACACTGACAGGCTGCGTAACTCCTTTGTCCCCAGAGCCATCCAGCTATTGAACACCACTCAGAATAGGCCAGTCAATCTAGCTCTAAAAAGGCCAAAACGTGGAACGAATTGCAATAGTAATGGTTCCTACTCTTAAGTGATCCTTACACTTAAGTGATCCTTAAACCCCCTTGCATCACATATTAAAAATCTACGGATTGATATTTAGTGGAACATGCTTTTTTTCAAGGTCAACCTTGGAGATTTCCCATTCATTTTTCCATAGGGTGACATTATAGGAGATACTAGGTGAATAGGATACAATTTTAAACTATGACATATTGATTTGAAACTTTCACAGTTGCTAAACGCACATTAGGGCAAATATTTTTTGTATTGCAAGTTTTATGAAATATGATGATTGAATATGCAAATGAGGTAATGTGTACTGAAATATGTGATAAAATCAGTGGTAGCAGACCAAACATAAAACAAATTGCATTAGTAATGGTTCATACATTATATTGATCCCTCAACCCCTCTGCATCACATATTAAAAATCTACCCTCATCATTTCAGTGGAACATACTTTTTCTGAGGTCAAAAGTAGCAAGTTTTACCCACTGAATGGCAAAATGCATTGGAAATCTGCTACTTCTGACCTTTAAAAAAGTATGTTCCACTGAAGTGACGAAGGTAGATTTTTCATATGTGATGTAGGGTGGATTAAGCATCAATAAAAAGTGTGAATCATTACTTTTGCAATTTGTTTTATGTTTAGCCCATTGTTTCAGATTTGACCACTTATTTAAGTAGATTTGATCTCATTTGCATATTTAATCATCATATTTCAAACAACTTGCACTACAAAAAATATTTGTCTTAGCTTGAATAAACTACTGTAAATGTTTACCCCATTCACCAAGTATCTCCTATAATATACAAGGATATGGGGGCCTTGACATGGTAAATGTTTGGGAACCCCTGCTGTAATGTATGCGTGTCCATGTAGGAAGTACTTGAGTGTAAGTGAGAATGTGCAAGTATTTGAAGTATGGAAATGCCTCTAAGAGTGGGTGCAAGTTGGAGAGCTTTACTCACCAATTCATCTTTAATGAGATCATCATCCTTTTCTCCAAGGTACAGGATTAAGCCCCGGATTGCAGCCTCTCTCTTTTTCTCAATTGAAGACGCCTCCTCCTGAGAGTGACAATCATAGCGTGCACACACACACACACACACACACACACACACACACACACACACACACACACACACACACACACACACACACACACACACACACACACACACACACACACACACACACACACACACAGCAGGACAATGTATAAATGACAACTCACTAACCCCGTCTCACCTTATAGAACAAAATGTTCTAAAAACGTAAGAGAAAAAAATACCTGCCAAATACTTACTTGTAGAAGCATGTTCTGTATGAGATGGATCTTCGGTTTTGCAGCTCCCCCTCTTGAAGCCATCAAAGAAAGAATCTTTGGGGTGTGCTGGTCCAGCTTTGCCATGAAAGTCGGCTCCAGGGTGACCATTGTGAGTCTTTGAAATTCTTCATTAATCTATCAACATATTACACAAATAAGAATGTTTGTCATGGCTGAAAACATGATCATTCAATACTTCAGAGGCTATACTGTATATAAGGAACTATATTTACCTGTGTGGCTTCAAAAAGAGCCGGCCATCTGTCTTTAACTTCGCTGATTTGTGGTGTCTGATTAACAATTTCATCTCTTCGAATGGAGAAAGTCTTGGCCATTTTTTCGGCAATGACCACGTTGTTGTTTCTCTTCTGGATTTCAGTAAGAAGCTCGACTCTTTCGCTTTCCAAACTTCCCTTTGTTTCCCCTTTTGGGAGAGGAGGTAAATAGTTTATCTCAGCCCTCCTTGGCTTTTTTATGTTTTTAGCAGGTGCTCGCTCGTTTGGACGTTTGTTTGCAGTCGAATTCACGTCGAGCTCAGGGCATCCCAGACCTCTTAGTTTTGTCCTATAGTTCCCCATTTTATATTTCAGTCTTTGAATCCATCCATAGCACTCATTGTAGGATCCTGGCTCCTTGAGGCACGGGTGCTTCTGAATCAATGCCAGAGCAACATCAGAGAACTGGTCAATTGAGGGGTAGGCAACGTAGTGATAGATACTTTCAGCCAGCTTTTCAAGGACGTCGTTTAGGATTGCGTTGACTCTGAAAGGAGTTCCATCCGTGACGTACTTGTCATTTCCGTAAGCAAGGACAAGTTCTGTGTCATAAGCAAACCTTGGGATTTCGAATTCAGTTGGCCAGTGCTGGGAACGATGGCCATGCTCAGGTGAAGACAGAATGACGGTATCCTGAGAGGCAATGGAGCAACTGCTGCTGCTTCCCACTTCGGTATGGGCTGAGGAAGAAGGGTTGGAGATCTGTGATGCACTTCCAAAGGAACTGTCTAAATCTGTGAAGGTCAGAGTAACTGTGGGCGGTTCAACAATATGAACTTTAATTGTGTCCCTGTCTTTCAGTTCGCCAGTTGAATTCAATGAGAAGTATTCCTCGCCAAAGTCAACGTCCTTGTAATGTAGAACAAAGTTCCCAGTGATGCCAAACGTCTCTCTTACAACAGCCTCCAGCTCGCCTACAGTTGCTGGAATTCCAAGTGGCAGGTCGAGTCTACGAATGTCAGATTCCTGAAGAATGACTCTCAGCTTCGCTCCCAGAGACGCTGTAGTATCTGTAAACAAATCCAAACCATTTCAATGTGAGTTACAGTAACACACAGCAACATTATTTGAACAGTACAATATCATGAGGGCAAGTTTTATATTCAATTTTTGTCATGTACTGTTTACAGCAAAGTGCAAATTCGACATTACAAACAGTTTTTTTTTTGTATTTTTGTATTTTTTTTAGTCCACAGGCTGCCATAGAAATCCCAGAGAACAAAGACGCTGAATAGGGAAACCATTCAAATGGGTGCCAGCTGCTGATTGTCCCCTAACTCATAACTATGTACATCTACATGAACACCTACTGTTAACATTTGTAAAACAGCGATCACTGATGTTAACAATTCTACATGCATGTGATGCGTTCTTTACACCAGGTGTTTGAGTATGGTTTGGTAATTTAAGTATGGTCACATTAATAAAGAAATCCATCTTGTCTTTGTGAAATCATTGCCCTATGTACAGAATGGTGTCTTGTCGGTAAAGCACAATGAGGAGTACGTTACCGTGTAATGCATAACTATTGTGTATGAACATAGTGCTTCAGGGTCACCATGCGCTTTCCTGCAACCATGTATGCTGCCAGTGGGATGATGTCAGACAACTCATTTGGTTCGATGACTTTAAGACTTCTTGAGTTTTCAAGCACGAAACTTCCAAGATGTTCAACATACCATGCATGCAGGCATTTCACAATGAAGCCAATTCTCCCACTTACGACAGCAATCTGAGTTAATTCTACAAAATCTGGCAGACCACCCGTGGAACCATGAGTCAAGATCATACCACTGGAGTAAGAAGTGGCACTGTAGCACACTGTATTTGTCATTTGAAAAACTGACTCACCAGGAAATTTGGATTGCACCGCTTCCATGATGTCTTCTTTCAGCACACTCACATCTATGGTGGACAGTTTTGACACCTGAAAAGAAGGTTGAACAATTTTATTGCCATGAAATGCAGCCATTAATTGATGCTTTACAGCAAGAGATGACAAAATGTTGCGAAAGTTGTGAGTGTGCCTAACCACACGCTTAAAAAAGCTGTGCTTCGCTTCAAAGCGCATGGTCCACAAGAACACAAGTGGACCAAAAGCCTTTATTTGCTGAGGGTAGTGTTCTAGGAAATGATGCTTTGGAATAAGCCTTTGCTGGGGAAAAACTGTCAAAAATCTGTGTCTGTGTTCTGAAATCTTGCTGTCAAGAAAACAAAGAGTCAGATCCGTATGGACAGGAGAAAGGACAAGCTCAACTATCTCCTTCAGGTTCAAAAGAATTTGCCATTTTGGTTCATTCTCTGGGATTCTCTCTCCAATTACTAGGGGAAGGAGGCGAAGTACAGCCCAATTCTCATGTGCATTTCCCCCAATGTTTTTTCTTGCAGCGAATGTTTGTGGAATTGGTTGCGGTGCATTTGTTTTGTCTGTCCATTTGTATGGAAATTCTTTAATTGATGCATTCAATTCATCAAGTGTGAAATATTTGTCTTTAATTAATGCATTTAGACACAGAGCTATCTCTAAAGGCACAATACCTTCGAAAAGGTCATGCATGAGATCTGGTGGATATCCACACAAAACATCAAAATGTTTCAACTTTTCAGTTAAAGGACATGCCCTCTTTACCCCAAAACAGTGAGACTGACTTGCATCCTCCTGTACTGTTTTTAAGTGTTGCCTGTGCTCCAGTATAGTTCTAGGGCAAAATGCTCCGGTTCGTACTTCATTTACTTGAAACTCTGATCTGTCCCCAAGACAAAATCTGCAGACATGACTAGCTGAAAAGCTCTCCACAAAGCCTCCGATAGAGTGGGCACCCAAATTATCGGCGGCAACAGAAAAAACTGTACCTTTGATCTGTTTCCCTAAAGAGGGAATGTAAAGTCCCTCTTCCTCTAGGCTAACAAGATCTCTCAGAAGTGGCTGTAATACTGCTCTGTAGCCGTAACGCTTTATGTCCTCAGCCTTGCAAAGAATGGCCAGGTGAATTGATGTAAGTGAGGATCTGAGCAAAGGAGGGATATTAGCCAAAACCCAATATACTGCCGTTATTTTATGTTTTTTCCTCGAACTTCCAATTGGGTTGCAGATCTCGTAGTCGTCTACGAAAAGAATTAGGGATATTGCAGGATCATTTTCTGACAACAATGTATTGTTTTGGAAATTTGTACCATCACGATATGATTTATATTGAACTTCATGTCTGATGTATGTGTCCTCTGCTCCTGCCTGTGTGAACAGATCCTGGATTTCTTTTTTCTCAAATAGCTTACTTAATGTCTTCAGAATAGGCACATACTGGAAGCTACACTCAAAAAAATGTCTTTTTGGATTTACTTAAAAAAGTTATGTCAAGTGGTTCCATGCAACTGTGTTAAGTAACAGCTAAGGTTCTTTATTTTTTAATATGTACTAAATGAAATACAATAAATGATACACAAGTGAATGGAGTATATTCAACTTAACTAGATTAGTTCATTTTTAGGGATTATTTTTACATTGAACCTACTTAATACTGTTGTGTATAACTTTAATAAATTCAACATAAGTGAATTGAGTAAATTCAATTAAACAATATTAGTTAATTATTATGGATTATTCTTACATTGAACCTACTAAATAATGTTATGTTCAACTCATTTAAGTTAAGTAGATAAGAAGAACACCATCATGATAAGTTCATTTTAAGTAAGATAGTTGCATGGAACCACACTTGACATAACATTCTTAAGTAAACTCACACTTAACACAACATTCTTAAATAGAACTCAGTAACTGAGTTGAATTTGTCCTAGTGAAATGCCTGGCTCTGTTAAATAGAAAAATAATGTTAAAATGGGAATCAAACACAGTGTCTTATCAAAAAAATGCCTTTATTTAACATCAAATAGCATTTTCTGAAGAGTTATCTAGTCGCATAAATTGCAAGCAACTTCACAGAATGTAGTTTAACAGTTGCAATACATAAAACCTCAATTCCCTTGTATAGCCTCCTTGCTCGCACAAAAACTGTCCTTTAAAGGTATAGTTCGGTATTTTTGAACCTGGGCCTTATTTCTGTCATGGGGTGCCTTAATCTACTAATTGGTAACATTTTGGTGAAGATCGGCGTAGTTTTGAAGCTGTTCAGACCATCGAGATCGAGCGTATATCCATATGACGGGAGTAAGCCGGGCACAGACAATACAGCCTCTAAATAAGTCATTAGGTCTTTATTTCACCAATGCTTTAAGATGAATGAAGGAATGAACGCGTGCTACCGCCCCGTTAGCTCAGAGCTGCTTGTTGTTGCCGTTGCCGTCGTTATTGAGGCTTTTTTCTTGGTTTTCGCCAACTGGATAGTCTGGCAAAAAATTCACCTCAGCTTTCCTCGGTTTCTTCACTTGATTTGGACTTGTGTGGCCTCCTCTGCGTTTCATGGAATTGATGCTCAATTCAGAGGTTATGTTTCTCAGGCTACTGCGATAATTTGCCATTTTATATTTTAAACTAATCTTCCAACCGTAGAATCCTGTCACAGAACCTTGCTCCTTTAGGCATGCATGTGTTTTAATCAAAGCCTCTGCAACATCATCAAACTCTGCACTTGTAGGGTATGCTTTGTACTTGATTATTACAGAAGCCAAGGACTCTAAAATTGCAGACTTGAGTTTTGGGCTTGGGTTGAGGAGGGTGCCATTTTTGTGATATTCCTGATTGGCTTTCACAAGTTGCAGCTCTACTTCATAGGAAAACTGTGGAATAGGGAAGCTTGCTGGCCAGGCCTGAGATCTCAGCATCGAGGTTGGTGATGGTGATGAATCAGGGGTAGAGAGTATCTCGGTGTCGGTAGAAGAAAGGGAAGTGGATTCCACTGAGAGACTTCTCAGTACCTGAGGAGTACTACCTTCACCAGTTGCTTCCTGTGCATTTGTGATCACTTTAACTGTGCCCAAGTGTTGGAGAGCCGCTGTTGAGGTCAGATTTATAAATTCGTCAAAATCAACGTCCATGTATTGTAGCCGGAAGTCCTCTGCAACTGCACATTGTCTCTTGATCTCAAGTTTGAGGTCTTCTACTGACTCTGGTATTCCAGAAGGCAGAGTCAATTTTTCGGAGTTGTTTTCTCCCATGATAATCCGAAGTTTAACTGGGGTTGTCATTTTTTGTCCAACCCAACAGTTACTCTACATACAAAAAAAGAAAAAACAGATTTAGACATAAGCAGTTATACAAGTCTCACAATACCTCTAGGGTGCAAGCATTATGTACTTATGTGGCTGAATGCAAGTGTTTGAATTTGCGAAAATTACTACTAAAATAATACTAGTGCAACAGATTT
>NW_026552558.1:0-2657 GCF_027596085.1 Anoplopoma fimbria | reverse complement strand
GGCTCCTCCGTTATAGTGGCGTTACTGACTCCGGGTCTCCGCTCCCGGCGCCGGTCATCAACGATGGCTCCTCCGCTCGGGGCCCGTGTAATCTCCGGCACGGCTCCGACGGCGGTTTACAACTGTCCAGTTTTCACTAAGCTACCTACTATAGCTCAATAAACTCCCCACTGGAAGGGTTTCAGGAAAAGTACGGCGGATACAACTCGAGTAACTTTATGGACTTTTATTGCACTCACACAAACAATAAGCACCCACGCACTACGTAGCCTGACTGTTACGCTAGCCTCTCAAGTTGAAAATAACTGTTAGTTAGACAGATAAATAGGTTGTAAACCTGCAAAGAAAAAACAAACACAAAACCCAGAATTAACCAATGAAATTAAACAAACATTCCCGTGACATTAATTCTTGATTTCAGTTACTAGCATGCTAGTTTATAATCACTCACCGGCAAGGCGTACTAGTCCTGACCATCAACTGTATAAAATGCGACCTAAAGGCGTGGCCACCTGCGCACTGGGACTAATCGCGCATACACAGACACACAGTATGGAGATCAGGAAGGACAATAAACAAACCTGTAACCTGGTATAATTATAACATATATAAAATACAACATAAAATATGCCTGCATTTGGAATAAGGTGGTAAATGTTCATCAATTTTGAAAAATATCGTCAATTTTGAAAAATATCCTCGCTTTTGAAAAATATCCTTACTTTTGAAAAATATCCTAACTTTTTGAAAAATATCCTCAATTTTGAAAAATATCCTCACTTTTGAAAAATATCCTCACTTTTGAAAAATATCCTCACTTTTGAAAAATATCATCTCTTTTGAAAAATATCCTCACTTTTGAAAAATATCCTCACTTTTGAAAAATATCCTCACTTTTGAAAAATATCCTCACTTTTGAAAAATATCCTCACTTTTGAAAAATATCCTCGTTTTTGAAAAATATCCTCATTTTTGAAAAAAATTTTGAAAAAAAAAATATCATCAATTTTGAAAAATATCCTCACTTTTGAAAAATATCCTCACTTTCTAAAAATATCCTCACTTTTGAAAAATATCCTCACTTTTGAAAAATATCCTCACTTTTGAAAAATATCCTCACTTTTGAAAAATCCTCAAAAAATATCCTCTTCTTTTTGAAAAATATCCTCGCTTTTGAAAAATATCCTCACTTTTGAAAAATATCCTCGCTCTTATAAAATACTTCACTTTTGAAAAATATCCTCACTTTTGTAAAATATCTAGAATTTTGAAAAATATCCTCATTTTGAAAAATATCACACTTTTGAAAAATATCCTCACTTTTTGAAAAATATCCTCAATTTTGAAAAATATCTCAATTTTGAAAAATATCCTCAAAAATATCTTTTGAAAAATATCTACAATTTTGAAAAATATCCTCACTTTTTAAAAATATCGTCAATTTTTAAAAATATCGTCAATTTTTAAGAATATCCTATCTTTTGAAAAATATCCTCACTTTTTAAAAATATCGTCAATTTTTAAAAATATCTTTTTGAAAAATATCCTCACTTTTGAAAAAAATATCAAAAATATCCTCACTCTTTCCTCACTTTTGAAAATATCCTCACTTTTAAAAATATCCTCACTTTTGAAAAATCCTCACTTTTGAAAAATATCACAATTTTGAAAAATATCCTCAATTTTGAAAAATATCCTCAAAAATATCCTCACTTTTTGAAAAATATCCTCACTTTTGAAAAATATCCTCTTTTGAAAAATATCCTTTTTGAAAAATATCCTCACTTTTGAAAAATATCAAAAAATATCCTCACTTTTGAAAAATCTCCTTTTGAAAAATATCCTCACTTTTGAAAAATATCCTCACTTTTGAAAAATATCCTCACTTTTGAAAAATATCCTCACTTTTGAAAAATATCTCTTTTGAAAAATATCTTCACTTTTGAAAAATATCCTCACTTTTGAAAAATATCCTCACTTTTGAAAAATATCCTCACTTTTGAAAAATATCCTCACTTTTTGAAAAATATCCTCAAAAAATATCCTCACTTTTGAAAAATATCCTCACTTTTGAAAAATAAAAAAATATCTTGCTTTTGAAAAATATCCTCACTTTTGAAAAATATCAATTTTGAAAAATATCCTTTTGAAAAATATCCTCTTTTGAAAAATATCCTCACTTTTAAAAATATCCTCACTTTTGAAAAATATCCTCAATCTTACTTTTGAAAAATATCCTCACTTTTGGTAAAATATCCTCACTTTTTGAAAAATATCTACACTTTTGAAAAATATCCTCACTTTTGAAAAATATCCTCACTTTTGAAAAATATCATCAATTTTGAAAAATATCCTCATCAAAAATATTTTTTGAAAAATATCTTTTTTGAAAAATATCCTTTTGAAAAATATCCTCACTTTTGAAAAATATCCTTTTGAAAAATATCTTTTTGAAAAATATCCTCACTTTTGAAAAATATCCTCACTTTTGAAAAATATCCTCACTTTTGAAAAATATCCTCACTTTTGAAAAATATCCTCACTTTTGAAAAATATCCTCACTTTTGAAAAATATCCTCACTTTTGAAAAATATCCTCACTTTTGAAAAATATCCTCACTTTTTGAAAAATATCCTCACTTTTGAAAAAAATCATCA
>NW_026552557.1:0-4969 GCF_027596085.1 Anoplopoma fimbria | reverse complement strand
AGTGAGGATATTTTTCAAAATTTTAAAAAGTGATATTTTTCAAAAACGAGGATATTTTTCAAAAGTGAGATATTTTATAAAGTGAGGATATTTTTCAAAAGTGAGGATATTTTTCAAAAGTGATGATATTTTTCAAAAGTGAGGATATTTTTCAAAAGTGAGGATATTTTTCAAAAGTGAGGATATTTTTCAAAAGTGAGGATATTTTTCAAAAGTGAGATATATTTTTCAAAAGTGAGGATATTTTTCAAAAGTGAGGATATTTTTCAAAAGTGAGGATATTTTTCAAAATTGAGGATATTTTTCAAAAGTAGATATTTTTCAAAAAGTGAGGATATTTTTCAAAAGTGAGGATATTTTTCAAAAGTTTTTCAGAGGATATTTTTCAAAAGTGAGATATTTTTCAAAAGTGATATTTTTCAAAAGTGAGGATGAGGATATTTTTCAAAAAGTTGAGGATATTTTTCAAAAGTGAGATATTTTTCAAAAGTGAGGATATTTTTCAAAAGTGTAGATATTTTTCAAAATTGACGATATTTTTCAAAAGTGAGGATATTTTTCAAAAGTGAGGATATTTTTCAAAAGTGAGGATATTTTTCAAAATTGGACGATATTTTTCAAAGTGAGGATATTTTTCAAAAGTGAGGATATTTTTCAAAAGTGAGGATATTTTTCAAAAAAGGATATTTTTTCAAAAGTGAGGATAAAAGTGAGATTTTTTCAAAAGTGAATATTTTTCAAAAGTGAGGATATTTTTCAAAAGTGAGGATATTTTTCAAAAGTGAGGATATTTTACCAAAGTGAGGATATTTTCCAAAGTGAGGATATTTTTCAAAAGTGAGGATATTTTTCAAAAGTGAGGATATTTTTCAAAAGTGGATATTTTTCAAAAGTGAGATATTTTTCAAAAGTGAAGATATTTTTCAAAAACGAGGATATTTTTAGAAAGTGTGGATATTTTTCAAAAGGAAGGATATTTTTCAAAAGTGTGGATATTTTTCAAAAAGTGAGATTTTTTTCAAAAGTGAGGATATTTTTCAAAAGTGAGGATATTTTTCAAAAAGTGAGGATATTTTTCAAAATATTTTTCAAAAGTGAGGATATTTTTCAAAAGTGAGGATATTTTTCAAAAGTGAGGATATTTTTCAAAAGTGAGGATATTTTTCAAAATTGAGGATATTTTTTTTCAAAGTGAGGATATTTTTTCAAAAGTGAGGATATTTTTCAAAAGTGAGGATATTTTTCAAAAGTGAGGATATTTTTCAAAAGTGAGGATATTTTTCAAAAGTGAGGATATTTTTCAAAAGTGAGGATATTTTTCAAAAGTGGAGATATTTTTCAAAAGTGAGGATATTTTTCAAAAAGTGAGGATATTTTTCAAAAGTGAGGATATTTTTCAAAAGTGAGGATATTTTTCAAAAGTGAGGATATTTTTCAAAAGTGAGGATATTTTTCAAAAGTGAGGATATTTTTCAAAAGTGAGGATATTTTTTCAAAAGTGAGGATATTTTTCAAAAGTGAGTATATTTTTCAAAAGTGAGGATATTTTTCAAAATTGAGGATATTTTTCAAAAGTGAGATATTTTTCAAAAGTGAGGATATTTTTCAAAAGTGAGGATATTTTTCAAAAGTGAGGATATTTTTCAAAAGTGAGATATTTTTCAAAAGTGAGGATATTTTTCAAAAGTGAGGATATTTTTCAAAAGTGAGGATATTTTTCAAAAGTGAGGATATTTTTCAAAAGTATTTTTCAAAAGATATTTTTCAAAAAGTGAGGATATTTTTCAAAAAGTGAGGATATTTTTCAAAAGTGAGGATATTTTTCAAAAAAGTGAGGATATTTTTCAAAAGTGAGGATATTTTTCAAAAGTGAGGATATTTTTCAAAAGTGAGGATATTTTTTCAAAAGTGAAAATGAGATATTTTTCAAAAGTGAGGATATTTTTCAAAAGCGAGGATATTTTTCAAAAGTGAGGATATTTTTCAAAAGAGGATATTTTTCAAAAGAGGATATTTTTCAAAAGTGAGGATATTTTTTCAAAAGTGAGGATATTTTTCAAAAGTGAGGATATTTTTCAAAAGTGAGGATATTTTTTTCAAAAGTGAGGATATTTTTCAAAAGTGAGGATATTTTTCAAAAGTGAGGATATTTTTCAAAAGTGAGGATATTTTTCAAAAGTGAGGATATTTTTCAAAAGTGAGGATATTTTTCAAAATTGATGATATTTTTCAAAAGTATTTTTCAAAAGAGGATATTTTTCAAAAACGAGGATATTTTTCAAAAGTGAGATATTTTTTCAAAAGCGAGGATATTTTTCAAAAGAGATGATATTTTTCAAAAGTGAGGATATTTTTCAAAAGTGAGGATATTTTTCAAAAGTGAGGATATTTTTCAAAAGTGAGGATATTTTTTTCAAAGTTGAGTATATTTTTCAAAAGTGAGGATATTTTTCAAAAGTGAGGATATTTTTCAAAGGATATTTTTCAAAATTGACAATATTTTTCAAAATTGATGATATTTTTCAAAAGTGAGGATATTTTTCAAAAGTGATATTTTTTTCAAAAGTGAGATATTTTTCAAAAGTGAGATATTTTTCAAAAGTGAGGATATTTTTCAAAAGTGAGGATATTTTTCAAAAGTTTTTCAGATATTTTTCAAAAGTGAGGATATTTTTCAAAAGTGAGGATATTTTTCAAAAGTGAGGATATTTTTCAAAAGTATTTTTCAAAAGTGAGATATTTTTCAAAAGTGAGGATATTTTTCAAAAGTGAGGATATTTTTTTTCAAAAGTGAGGATATTTTTCAAAAGTGAGGATATTTTTCAAAAGTGAGGATATTTTTCAAAAGTGAGGATATTTTTCAAAAGTGAGGATATTTTTCAAAAGTGAGGATATTTTCAAAAGTGAGGATATTTTTCAAAAGATATTTTTCAAAAGTGAGGATATTTTTCAAAAGTGAGGATATTTTTCAAAAGTGAGGATATTTTTCAAAAGTGAGATATTTTTCAAAAAGTGAGGATATTTTTCAAAAGTGAGGATATTTTTCAAAAGTGAGGATATTTTTCAAAAAGTGAGGATATTTTTCAAAAGTTGAGGATATTTTTCAAAAGTGAGATATTTTTCAAAAGTGAGGATATTTTTCAAAAGTGAGGATATTTTTCAAAAGTGAGGATATTTTTCAAAAGTGAGGATATTTTTCAAAGTGAGGATATTTTTCAAAAGTGAGGATATTTTTAAAAAGTGAGGATATTTTTCAAAAGTGAGGATATTTTTTCAAAAGTGAGGATATTTTTCAAAAGTTAGGATATTTTTCAAAAGTAAGGTATTTTTCAAAAGTGAAGATATTTTTCAAAATTGTAGATATTTTACAAAGTGAGGATATTTTTGGAAAGTGAGGATATTTTTTTTTTCAAAAGTGAGGAAATTTTTAAAATTGAGATATTTTTCAAAAGAGATGATATTTTTCAAAAGTGAGGATATTTTTTCAAAAGTGAGGATATTTTTTTTTCAAAAGTGAGGATATTTTTCAAAAGTGAATATTTTTCAAAAGAGGATATTTTTCAAAAGTGAGGATATTTTTCAAAAGTGAGGATATTTTTCCAAAGTGAGGATATTTTTAAAAAGTGAGGATATTTTTAGAAAGTGAGGATATTTTTCAAAAGTGAGGATATTTTTCAAAAGTGAGGATATTTTTCAAAAGTGAGGATATTTTTCAAAAGTGAGGATATTTTTCAAAAGTGAGGATATTTTTCAAAAGTGAGGATATTTTTCAAAATTGACGATATTTTTCAAAAGAGATGATATTTTTCAAAAGTGAGGATATTTTTCAAAAGTGATATTTTTCAAAAGTTTTCAAAAGTGATATTTTTTTCAAAAAGTGAGGATATTTTTCAAAAGTGAGGATATTTTTCAAAAGTGAGGATATTTTTCAAAAGTGAGGATATTTTTCAAAAGTGAGGATATTTTTCAAAAGTGAGGATATTTTTCAAAAGTGAGGATATTTTAAATTGATATTTTTCAAAATTGACGATATTTTTCAAAAGTTAGGATATTTTTCAAAAGTAAGGTATTTTATAAGAGCGAGGATATTTTTCAAAATTGATGATATTTTTCAAAATTGATGATATTTTTCAAAAGTTAGGATATTTTTCAAAAGCGAGGATATTTTTCAAAAGTGAGGATATTTTTCAAAAGTGAGGATATTTTTCAAAAGTGAGGATATTTTTCAAAAGTGAGGATATTTTTCAAAATGAGGATATTTTTCAAAAGTGAGGATATTTTTCAAAATGATATTTTTCAAAAGTGAGATATTTTTCAAATGTGAGGATATTTTTCAAAAGTGAATATATTTTTCAAAAGTGAGGATATTTTTCAAAATTGAGGATATTTTTCAAAATTGTAGATATTTTTCAAAAGTGAGGATATTTTTCAAAAGTGAAGATATTTTTCAAAAGCGAGGATATTTTTCAAAATTGACGATTTTTTTCAAAATTCTAGATATTTTACTAAAGTGGGGATATTTTTCAAAAGTGAGGATATTTTTCAAAAGCGAGGATATTTTTCAAAATTGACGATATTTTTCAAAAGACGATATTTTTCAAAAGTGATATTTTTTCAAAGTGAGGATATTTTTCAAAAAGTGAGGATATTTTTCAAGATTGACGATATTTTTCAAAAGCGAGGACATTTTTCAAAAGCGAGGATATTTTTCAAAAGTGATGATATTTTTAAAAAATGAGGATATTTTTCAAAAGCGAGGATATTTTTCAAAAGAGATGATATTTTTCAAAAGTGAGGATATTTTTCAAAAGTAAGGTATTTTTCAAAAGTGAGATATTTTTCAAAAGTATATTTTTCAAAAGAGAGGACAATTTTAGAAAGTGAGGATATTTTTCAAAAGCGAGGATATTTTTCAAAATTGATGATTTTTTTCAAAAGTGAGGATATTTTTCAAAAACGAGGATATTTT
>NW_026552555.1:0-2237 GCF_027596085.1 Anoplopoma fimbria | reverse complement strand
CTCAGGCTTCATGTCGAGATATATGAGCCTCCCCTGGGCATATTTTGGCCGCAATATGCTACTTTTTGACACTTTGAGCCAAATGAACGGTTTTTTCTCAGGCTTCATGCCCGATATATATGAGCCTCCGCTGGGCATATTTTGGTGATATATGCCGCTGTTTGACCGTCTGACCGATATGCAAGCGTGACCCGCCATCGGAGGGCCCCCGCCGGCCGGCTTCATGCCGGTGTTCTGGTGGGCGGTTCCTCCGGCTTCGGGATTCGATTCCAGGCAGGGAGGGCTTTCGCAAGGGGTGTTTTTCGGACCCCTCCCTGCATTCCTCCCGGGTCGGCCGATTTTAAGCGAGATCGAGATGCTCCGTCTGTCCCAGTTGTCCTCGACGGAGGCCGTCGCCGTGTCGCGGTTCCCCACCAGGTAACCTCCTCGCCGACGCGGCGTGCCTCCGGATAACACTTTGTTTCTCAAACCCAGGTGCACCGCACCAACCCCGATGCTTCTCGCTTCGCCCCGCCGACGGCCCTCCGTGGTTGTTCGGCTGGGCTATAAACCCCCTGGTGCACGCGCAGTCCCGGTGGGTCTCCACCCGGCTCCGGCGTGCGTCTGTGGGCTACTTGTCTCAAAGATTAAGCCATGCAAGTCTAAGTACACACGGCCGGTACAGTGAAACTGCGAATGGCTCATTAAATCAGTTATGGTTCCTTTGATCGCTCTAACGTTACTTGGATAACTGTGGCAATTCTAGAGCTAATACATGCCAACGAGCGCTGACCTCCGGGGATGCGTGCATTTATCAGACCCAAAACCCATGCGGGGTTCCTCTCGGGAGCCCCGGCCGCTTTGGTGACTCTAGATAACCTCGAGCGATCGCTGGCCCTCGTGGCGGCGACGTCTCATTCGAATGTCTGCCCTATCAACTTTCGATGGTACTTTCTGTGCCTACCATGGTGACCACGGGTAACGGGAATCAGGGTTCGATTCCGGAGAGGAGCCTGAGAAACGGCTACCACATCCAAGGAAGGCAGCAGGCGCGCAAATTACCCACTCCCGACTCGGGGAGGTAGTGACGAAAAATAACAATACAGGACTCTTTCGAGGCCCTGTAATTGGAATGAGTACACTTTAAATCCTTTAACGAGGATCAATTGGAGGGCAAGGTCGGAGGTTCGAAGACGATCAGATACCGTCGTAGTTCCGACCATAAGCGATGCCAACTAGCGATCCGGCGGCGTTATTCCCATGACCCGCCGGGCAGCGTCCGAAGCCAAAGTCTTTGGGTTCCGGGGGAGTATGGTTGCAAAGCTGAAACTTAAAGGAATTGACGGAAGGGCACCACCAGGAGTGGAGCCTGCGACTTAATTGACTCAACCACGGAAACCTCACCCGGCCCGGACAGGAAAGGATTGACAGATTGATAGCTCTTTCTCGATTCTGTGGGTGGTGGTGCATGGCCGTTCTTAGTTGGTGGAGCGATTTGTCTGGTTAATTCCGATAACGAGCGAGACTCCGGCATGCTAAGCTAGTTACTGCGGCCCGTGCGGTCGGCGTCCAACTTCTTAGAGGGACAAGTGGCGTTCAGCCACACGAGATTGAGCAATAGCAGGTCTGTGATGCCCATGATGTCCGGGGCTGCAGCGCCACTGGGTGGATCGGCGTGCGTGGGCTGTGCAGGTGAAATGTCTCGGAGCTGAGGTCGGGCTGGGGGTGTATTCCTTCAGCCCGGCCGAGGCGTCGCCGTGCGGCCGCTGTCGTCCGTGGCTTCTCGTCGTCCGTCACGTGTCCCGCCGGCCTCACTGATGTGAGGGCGGGCCCTTGTGGCGGGCTGGCGGCTGTCCTCTTGGTGCGTTGCGGCGGCCGTCCGTGTTCATGCCACTAGTCTGAGCTGGTCCCAGCCGGAGCGTGCGTTACCCCTTCTCTCTTCCTCCCCGCCAAACGACGTAGGGCACGCCGGCGGGGTAGGGTCCCTGGGGTCGTTCCTCCGGTGCCAACGGACTGCTCGCCACTCGGAACCAAAAACCAAGTGGAGTGCGAAGGCCGAGCCCGGGCCGTCCTCCGTGCGCCTCCGGGTACCAACCCAACTTTCCTCCCTCCATCGGAGGGGGAGGAGGGGGTTCAATGTCTCTCCTCCTTTGTCTGCCCTGGCCCTCTCGGGGTCTGTGGTGGTGGGGGTGAGCGCCCGGAGGTCGTTATACCCTCTTTGAAACCCTTGTCAGCGAACCATGGCCTACAACCAAAAA
>NW_026552554.1:0-2726 GCF_027596085.1 Anoplopoma fimbria | reverse complement strand
AAGTTTGTGTAAGTGAAACAGTAATGCGTCTCTAAATTTATGGGTGAAAATTTCATATTCTGCCTGAAGCCCAGTTAGGAGTTTGACTAATTGTTGTTTCTGTGTCTGTTGGTAGTAAAAATTCAGGATTCTCTATCTGAAGATGAAGTTGTCATGCAGCCGAAGACCAAAAAGGCCAAACGTCGCAGTTCCCCCAAAAATTATGTAAGTGAAAAGTTATTAAAGACAATCCACCTTCCCCTAGTCCTAGACTAGCAGACTAGCATGGTGAAATGTTGTCTGTCTGTCTTTCACTGTCAGTGTATAGTCAAAGAGATAGAATATGGGAAGAATTAGAATACCGCCATCTATTGATCAAGATAGGCAACAACAACATAAAAATAATTCCTGCTGTCGGTTGCCAGACTGTTGCTAGGTAAAACACACCATTGCTAAGGACGCTGCTCTGATCCAGAAGACACAGAGAGGAGAGAACTATGCAGAATATTTACCTTGTGTTTCGTTTTTGCAACTACATTAGAAACAGCTTTGGATGACTTGTAACCTTGTTACAGGGATAGTGGAGAGCTCCTTCCACATTGTGGCTGAAAACCAAATTTGCGCTCAGAGTCACTGGTGTTACAGCTCTGCGTCTCGGTGAAAAAAACAACGTTTCGGGCCTTGGCCTTCATTAAACATCAGACTTGTCTGATGAAGGGCCAAGGCCCAAAACGTCACATGTGAGTGACATTAAACTGTCACAGGAGCAGACTACTAGTGTGCGGTCTCCGTTTTTACTTTACCTGTTCCTTTCTTGGCGGTCCAGCACCTAGTTTTTTTGAGAGATTGCCGGGGATCTGGGTCCGTGTACGTTTCGTTAGTTTGATTTTTCCTTCAAACCAGACAGTAATCAGAAAACAGTAATCCGTGTATCATTCGTTCATTCTATTTTCAATTGAAATCAAAAATCAAAAATGAAAAAGTGACAGCTTATTTTTGTTTTTAATCCAACACAAAAATAAAAAACATGTCTGGTTTTCATTTTCAATTTTAGGCTCAGATCAAAAATACAAAATTGAAAAACAGGCAGCAGGACTGATTTTGATTTTTAATATTTAATTGGTCGGGTTTGTGACCCGAAGTTTGGCGAGCAAAGAGACGCAGTCACAAAGATCATTCATAGTGGCAGTGGAACATCCGAGGAGCTGGAGGGTAAACATCAGTTCAGCGACAAGTAAAAACTCACTGTAGCCTATATTCGCAGGAGCCGAGACACAGCCGCTGTAGGGGAATGAACGCCGTCATGCCCGGGGTGTACATCCCCTCGCGCCCCCCGGCCGCAGGAGGAATATCTCCGCATAATCGGGCGCGAATGTCCGCTCATTCTCTGCATGCGCAATGGCTGTGTCTCTGCTCCTGCAACGTAATATAGGCTACAGTGAGGTTTTTTTTAATAAGCAAATCATACTGTCTACTCTGTACAGTAATAAAGAGGTATAGTGTCCGGTCTTGTCGCTGAACTGATGGTTTGGCCCTCCAGCTCCACGGATGGTCACAAGGTCACTAGTATTGATGTTTGGGACTGCATCTTGATATCGCCAACTTCCGGTCACGTAAACCACCAATTAAATATTAAAATCACCAGTTCTGCTGCCTGTTTTTTCATTTCGTATTTTCTTGATCTGAAATATGAAAAACCAGACATTTTTTCGTTTTATGTTGATTTCCAAAAAACAAAAAACAAAATAAGCTGTCACTTTTTAGTTTTTTGATTTTTGATTTCCAATCGAAAATAGAATGAATGAATGATACACGGATTACGGATTCAATAGTTTTCGGACAGTTCGGTTTGAAGAAAAATCAAACTAACGAAACATACACTGACCGATGTGCGTGTCTATCTCTCTTTTCACTACACAAATACAGACATTGTAACATGTGATAATCCATATTCAAATTAATAACATAATGTACTTATAGTATTCAAATAAATTTTCTTCTTTTTCCTATGGACCACATGTGATGAGCTTGAACAATGGGGCTTAGGTCTTGAACACTCAAACTTCTCCTTTGGTTGGAAATCAATCATAACTAATTCAAATTTTGTCATCTTCTTCCAAGTGACAACCATCGATGGCGTGGTGCGGCGCTACATGAGGGCTCTCAAGAGCTTCAAAAAAACTGGATCCATGAAGCGAGCCTTTGAGCATTTGGGGGTGGACCGGAACACCAGGCTTATTTCAGGAAGTCTTGGAGCTGTGCATAAAGCCAATTAGTCAATAGTTTTTATTGTTGTTCATATTTTGTTAAGAAACTTTTTCCAGTATTTGTGTTTGCTTGTTTTGTAGCAATGTTGCAGTTATTACAGGCCCAGAAGTCACAATGTATGCCAGCAATAGCTGGTTAAGTTTGATTTGAGTCATTAGACCTCTAGATTTTGAGTTAAGTTTGATATTGTTGATAGCTACTGGTCAGGAGCAGCAAAGCATTCTGTAAGGGTGATCAAAAGCAGCTTTTACCCATTAGTTCGAGTAAAAATGGTAAGGGAAATACATGCAACATGTTCATGGTCAGTAATCATGACATGAGTGTTGAGCAGAAGAGGTTTCTAAGCACATTGTAACGTGTATAGTATAATGTTGTGACCTTGTGTCGTGATAATGATGATGACAGCCAGTTCATATGTTCATGAGAAAATAAAATTGTCAATGATGTTATAATAAAAACATTGTTATAATGATGTCATA
>NW_026552553.1:0-30208 GCF_027596085.1 Anoplopoma fimbria | reverse complement strand
GCTCTCTCCCAACTTTGCTACTTTTATATTTTTTACAATTCGTTGTTGTCTTCTTTTTTTTGGTAATTGTATGTTCCTGCTTCAGCGTCTTAGTTGTAGCGTTTTTTCCCCCTTTCTCTGCATACAATTGGAACTTTTTATCATGTTGACCTACACCCACAACGAGCTTCTGCGCTACCGGAGCGGAGCCGGCGTTCCCTCCGCCCGCATACCTGAGGCGATATGGAGACAACCCTGTCGGGGAAAAAGAGCCGGAGTGAAGGTCCGGGAGAGGATGGAGGGGGTCAGGAGAGTGAAACCCTTTCTCCCCACGGTCATTATGGGGAATGTGAGGTCCTCGCTAACAAAGTGGATGAACTGTCAGCATTGGTGAGCAACCAGCGGGCCTACAGGGAGTGTAGTCTGCTCTGCTTCACGGAGACATGGCTGCATGGGAATATACCGGACAGTCTGCTTGAACTAGCCGGCTTCTCGCTGGTTCGGGTGGACAGAGGGAAACAGAGCGGTAAGAAGAGAGGAGGAGGTCTTGCTGTCTTTGTTAACTCTAAATGGTGTAATCCCGGCCATGTAACTATGAAGGAGTGTATCTGCACTCCCGACATTGAACTCCTGGCGGTGGGTTTGAGACCATACTATCTACCGCGGGAGTACTCACACGCCATTGCTGTTATTGTTTACATCCCACCATCTGCTGCAGCGAGGAGCGTGAGTGACGTTATTCACTCTGTCACAGCGGGACTTCAGACTCAACATCCCAGCGCCCTCATGATGATCAGCAGGGATTTTAACCATGTCTCCCTCTCTCCTGTCCTGACCAACTTCAAACAGTATGTCAACTGTGCAACGAGAGAGAACAAGATCCTGGACCTCTTTTACGTGAATGTAAAGGGGGCTTACAGCTCCTCTGCCCTCCCCCCTTGGAGAATCTGACCATAACCTCATACAACTTGTGGCCACCTACAAGCCACTGGCTATGCAACAGGCGGCCAGCACAAGGACTGTGAAGGTTTGGTCGGAGGACGCCAAGGAGACGCTCCAGACTATGGGGAGGACATCGAGGGCCTCTCTCGTTGCATCACAGACTACATTCACTTCTGTGAGGACACCATTGTGCCAACCAAGAAGGTCCGCTGCTACCACAACAACAAGCCGTGGATTAACAAAGAAATGAAGGGCCTTCATGGCTAAGGACAGAGGGGAACTTCGGGCTGTTCAGAAGGAGCTGAAGAGGAAGCTGAGAGAGGCTAAGAACAGCTACAGGGAGAAGATTGAGGCTAAGATGGGACAGAACAACACTAAAGAGGTGTGGAATGGGATGAAAATGATGACAGGCTGCAGTCTGCCTTCATCTGGAGTACAGGGTGACCTACAAAAAGTCGGCTTTAAAAAATAAGAAAAAATGAGGAATATATTACTTAAAATAAGCAAAATTATCTGCCAACAGAACAGGAAGATTTGACTTAACAAGATTTTTAAAAACAAGTGAATATATCTAGCCTTAAAAACCCAGGGATATCTTAAAACTAGTGTGTTTAGACTAATAACAAGTAGATTTGTATTGGTTCAAGGAAAATATTTAAGAATTATTTTCTCAATATGTAGGACAATGTGCTTAAAATCAGCATATGCTAGTGCCATCATCTTCAAATAAGGTTTCATGCAAGTAAATATATCTTAAAGTCAGTACAGCCAAACTTCAAACAAGTACATTTGTCTAGATAAGCAAACCAAATTTAAGAATAGTTTTCTTGATATATAGGAAAATATACCTTTTATTCAACATATGCTAGTATTATCAGCTCCAAACAAGGACTTATGTTAGGCAACATACACTGCAATCAAGTATATTCGCCTAGATAATGAGAACAATTTAATAATTATTTATTCTAGTATGTAGAACAAAATCACTTAAATTTAGTATCCAATGCTACTGTAAAATTCTTTAAATAAGAGTAAATTCCCTAACACTTAAGGGAGAAAGAACATTTATCAGGCTTGGTACTTAGTTAAACAAATACATGAATCTAAATTTTTTTTCAAAGTCTTTATTGCCTTTCAAGTACAACTTTTCCTTTACAGTAGAAACAGTAAAAGCCTGAACTTACTATTACAGGAAAAATCCGACGATTTTTCATATAGTTCTCCGTTTTGAGGTCAAGGAGTACTGTCGGTACGAAAGCCCCCAAAAACAATCGGTTTTACCTAGCAAGAGTTGCATCAGCCAGCAGCTAACACAGACAGGCAGCTACAGCTCTTCACTCTGGGGGCATGGCAGCCTCCATGTACATGCAACTCTTGCTAGGTAAAACCGATTGTTTTTGGGGGCTTTTTGGATTTTTCCTGTAATAATACGTTTTGAAGATCATGTGCCGAGCTGGAGTGTTTTATTGGAGAAATCCGACGAGTTTTTACATAGATCTCCATTTCAATCACAGAGTACTGTCAATACAAAAAAAAACCCCAAACTGTTTGGTCTTACCTAGCTCGAGTTGCATCAGCCAGCAGCTAACACAGACAGGCAGCTACAGCTCCTCACTCTGGGGGCATGGCAGCATGGGCGTCAGCTCAGCCAATACCATACAGGGGCACAATAGGGCACCCCAAGAAAATGCGCGCAAAAAAAAAAAATTTGGGCAATTATTTATTTAAAAAAAGCATGGGCACAGATAATTAATGCAAGCACGCGAGCAAATATTTTATAGCACTTATTTATTATCATAAAGCGTATCTTCATTAAATATCTGTCAGCAAACATGAACTTGAAAACTGAAAACTTGAAATGTGCAACTGTAAAAGGAAAAACAAAAAAACACCTCTACATACATACATGTCTGTGTTTATCATTTCTATTTCAGACCATCCTATGATGGTGTGATGGTGATGATCCTATGAGGTGTGTATATCATGGCCAGAAAGATAGGGGAGCTGTTCATTTTTTTAACAGTAAACGGTAGCGCCTCTGCTTCATTTTTGCGAAGCTGTCGATCAATTGTG
The DNA here is from genome assembly GCF_027596085.1 of Anoplopoma fimbria. Lineage (NCBI taxonomy): Eukaryota > Metazoa > Chordata > Actinopteri > Perciformes > Anoplopomatidae > Anoplopoma > Anoplopoma fimbria. Next base: position 27,214 of record NW_026552553.1, on the reverse strand, counting down.
ACTGGCTTAATTTGGAGAGTTCTCCTCGCTCAACCGACATGATGGCAAGATGATGAAGCCTATCTTGCCCCATTGTGCTCCTCAACCAAGTGTGAAGGCGTCTCAGTACGCTGAATGTCCTTTCACAACTGCAGCTGGACACAGGAATGGTCAGACATATTTTAATGACCTGTGTCAGTGTAGGGAACATGACATTATCGAGTAAACCGAAAAGACATTGCATGTCAGTAATTGGCAGGCTCTCCTGCTTTCTGTCCAGGTAATGTTTCGCTACCCACACCTCCTCTTGTTTAAGATCAACATTGTAGTGATCTGCGAGACCTCTGAGGTCCTCCTCTTTGAGAAAGGTGCTCGAGCCTGGGTTACAGGCCTGAACACCCTTCAGAACAACGCTGTTCAGAGATGAAAAGCGTTGCTCCAGCTCCGCAATCATCCTGTCTAGGCAAGGTAGGTAGACATTTGTTCTCAATTTTTCAGCATTGCCTAGGTCACTCGCTGCCCCACAACTAGACTCGACTATGTACTCCTCCAGGCGTCTTTGCTTTTGCCTTTGTCTTGGAACACATGACTCAGGGATTTGGTGCGTTTCGCACAAGGCCTTTGCACGGTCATATACCTCCGTCGCTTTGGGGTCAGTGCGCATTTCTTTTAGAGTGGCACACACAGCGCATTTAAACTCCTCTGCTTTTGCCAGGTCCACAGTTTCACTTTGCAGGTATTTGTGAAGACTTTCTGTCACAGACAAAAAAGTCTTGAAGACCATCAACAGATAAATTGTGGTGAACCTGGCAAGGTTGGCATGCAAACCCACAGCCGTGGGGTTGCTGATGTTGGACAGGCACGTGAGAACTGCGGGGAAATTCTCTATCATAGCGTTGATTGACCTCAGCTGGCACGACCATCGGGTCTTGGACAGCTGTACCAGCTCAGAAGGCTGTAAGCCAAGCTGTTTCTGGGTCTCCTTAAACTTGTCGTGGTTAACAAGGGAGCCTGAAAAGAATGTATACACATTCTGCAGGAGGTCAAATAAATTCCTGGCCTCTGGTATGGCTTGACATGTGCAACACAGCACTAAATTCAATTGATGTGCATAGCAATGCACATAAATGGCCATGGGATGGTTCTCTCTGAACTTAGCTTGGACCCCTCCAACAGTCCCACTCATGACTGAGGCGCCATCATAAGCCTGTGCAACCACCTTCACATGATCTATGCCATTCAATCTTAGCTGATCTTCAATTGCAGTGGTAATGGACTCTGCGTCAAACCCTTTCAAATCTGTCATGGCTAGCAAATGCTCTTTCACACTCCCCCCAGCAACATAACGAACACACACAGCTAGCTGCTCAGTGGTGCCATCTCTCGCTTCATCTGCCATTACTGAAAACATTCCAGCCTCCTTTATTTCTTGACTGATAGCTTTTACTATCTCTTGGGCACAGCATTGAATGACCTCATTTTGGGATGAAGGTGATAAGTATGTACTGTGAGATGGTGGTGAATATGCCTGAAGAAAAGGATCAAACTCTTTCAAGAGGTTCATACACTCCAGAAAGTTTCCCTGGTTGTCGCTGGACATGCCCTCATCATGGCCACGGAATGGGATATTTTGTTTACCCAAAAACTTGGCAACAGCCACAACCCGGCTGAGGTACTCGCGTCTCTCTTTGATTTCACGCTCACTTGCAGAATCCAACTGCTCGACAACACTGCCATGAGCCGCACTGGCTTTATAACTACACCAAGACTCCATGCTTGCCTTATGGGCTGGTGATTTCTCATGCTCTCTATAGACATCCAGAGCTTTTTTCCAATTTTGAAAGCCAGTGTTTACAAAGGTGTCATTCTTCAAATGTTTCCCAAATATTCTACAGGGAAAACAAAAGGCTGCATCTTTAGACTTGGAATATTCCAGCCATGTAAAGCTTTCAAACCAGTTGGCGTTAAAGGATCGATTCTTGGCACCAAAGTTGTGCTGGGGATATTTTGACAACTTAACTTGGTTTGGGCCAGACTCCTTTCCCCCAAGATCACTTGTATGTCCCTCAACATTGTGGACACTGCTTTTTTCTTGCCCCCAGTCTAATGTTCTCTGCCACTGTGGCAACTGTTTTCTCAGTCTCATATCTGGGGTGTGATCTCTCTGGCCTGTCTGTCTCCTGTTGTCCTTCCTTCTCTCTCTGCATTTCCCCTGCCTCAACCAGCTCATTCTCTTCTGCCCTCTGATTCTCCTGTCTGGTGCAACATACAAAAAATCATATGATCAATGGTTACCTCAGATAACCATTAAAAGTTCAAATAAAATTAATCAAATCTAAGCTGAGTCTCACCTGTCAGTGTCATCTCTCAATGCCAACTCTACCTGCGTCCCTTCAATCTGCTCCTCTCCTCCTCTGCACTCTGCTGCACTGAGTCTTGAAGCAACAAGAACATATTACAGTCTCCTGTCTGCATTTTCACTATCTAGATTTTTATATATGCATATGTAAAGTTACTTGTGTATAACCTGTTTGCAGTTATTCCTAATTAATATGAAAGTAATAGTCATATCACCTCTGCTCGTGCTCATCAACATCCCTCTCTCCTTCACCTTTTCCTTCAACTCCTCCGTCACCTCCTCCGGCACTCTGCTGCTCCTCTTTGTCTGGACAGATATGTAACTGTTAGGCTTGGGCTAGTGACCAGTGGTCAACTCAACTGGGTTGTTACCTAAAAGTGGTTTGCATTTCCTTGTTACCTAGCGTACCTCTCTCATTTCTCCTTGCTGCTTTATCCCTGCTCCGAGCGAATAACTTTCTGATGTCCATCTACAAGAACAATGTTGTTTGAGTTGAATTGAGATCAAAATCATAACTAATACAGTAGGCTGTTATCTAGTTCCGGTCACTGAGATAACAAATAATTCAATGCCAGCAAAAGATCATAAAATAACATAGCCTACTAGTACAACATACTTCTTCCATAACTCTCTACATACCTGACACACCAAAAAAACGAATAGTAAAAACAGGACATTCGTCTATATGCATGCTATGAATGATACCTATCAATTGTTTTTTTTTTCTACATTATGTTTCTACTGTCTTGAAAGTAACCACCTGTATGTCATCATGCCCCCTTAATGTCTGTGCTTTTGTCTGTAGGCCTACTCGAGCAGAAAACACCAGAATGAGAATAATTTCAGAATCATTCATTTTCAACTTTGAGACCAACGTGTGCTTGAGCTGCTTAAGCCAGCCTGCTTATTTAAGCATGCACTGGGCTATTTTTAAAAGCAACAGCGTACAAAACAGCTTCCACCTCCGAGTGTTGTATTCTGTTATAAATTGCGCTAGTATAACATCGGTGCCATTGGTTCCAGGCAACTTGAGAAGATGTCTTATACAGTATGCCGATAGCTAGCTAACTAAGCTGACAAGACAACTTGGATACCCCATCACGGGATCATCACCCCCTGAAAACACGAACGTAAAGAATCGAGAAACACCATAAGATGGCATGTAGTGTGAACCCGACATTTGTGATCTTTCTCCGATCAACAGGTCCAGCTTAAACAGTTATCGCTACAGTTTAATATATTAGCGAACTGTCTGGCTACTATAGCATAACGACAGACGTGACCACATTAGCTAATAACACCACTTCAGAGACGCCCCTTCACCTTATTTGATGAAAGGCATACACATTTGTTAGACATTCTATGCTTCCAGAGGATAAAAATGTAACGCTTACTGTTTACTTCACTTCACGCCGGCCGGAGTGAATGGTCGCTGACGCTGTGCTGGACAGGTTCAAAAAGTCGATATCAAGGAGAATGATTCTCTCCTCAGTGTGTGCATTCGTCACGTACATTTCATTGCAGCGGCCGGCCAATGAGGGGGCACCATGCATTCTATTGACGTAATTCAAATAGTAAATTTCTTCAGGGTGTCAAATTTTGTACAATCAATGTTTTAGTGTGTCTTTACTAGGAGGACTAGTACCGTGTTTCTTAAAGATAGCCTAAGATATGACGAACTCCTGGCTCTGTGTTACAGGCAACTCTCCGGCTGCAACATGCTCCGAGTGGCCGCAAGTGGATTCTAATTACTCTGTCCGTATGTCGGACTTAAATTCTAACGAAAGTGGTAGTCTATAGGCCTATTTTAAGAAAAAAAAAATGCAAGCATGCATTCTGTAGATTGCCAGATGAGTCAGACTTAAATAAAAAAAAATTAAAGGTATAAATAAATTAATTAATTAAAAAATCAGTGCCCCAGGCATACCCAGGCACCGCAGATCCACAACGGGGCACGTGCCCCGGTGAAAAGGGTCTGCCGACGCCGATGCATGGCAGCCTCCATGTACATGCCCCCAGAGTTTAGCACTGTAGCTGCCTGTCTGCGTTAGCTGCTGGCTGAGCTAGGTAAAACCAAACAGTTTTTTTCCGTACTGACAGTACTCTTTGACTTGAAATGGAGATATGTAAAAACTCATCGGATTTTTCCAAATAAACACTCCAGCTCGGCGCATGATCTTCAATGAAGATTTTTTAAAGAGCAAACTAAAAAGTGAAAAACATGCATCTATCTACATGAGGAAGTCATGTCCTGGCTGTGGATAGTATCCAAGAGAACTTGCGCAGACAGAAGTGTGCACACTTAGGATATCTAAGGTGAAAGATAATGCATGCCATTTTACATTGTGCTAACATCAATATCCTCTTTTGGGAAGGTCATGCAGCTGAACTTAACAGCAAACTAAAAAGTAAAAAACACATAAGGCAAAAAAAAAAAAAAAAAAAAAAAAAAGCCACAGCCTCAAAACAAACCAAAACAAGATTATCCACTCTCATTTCCACTTTAAGCTAAGAATTTCTTCCACTCGCCTATAGCCTTCCTATATGAGGAAGTCATGTCCTGGTCGTGGATGGCATCCAGGAGAACCTCGGTCTGCAGCACAGACATGAGTGTGGCAACGCACTTGGGATATGTAAGGTGAAAGATGTAATAGCATGCCATGAGATACATTACGCTAGCATCGATATCCTCTTTTGGGAAAGTCAACACAGGCGTGGTTCCAATAGATAGTATGCAGTTAGTTTCACTGACAACAACGACCGGGCTGGAGAGTGGTCTTGCTCGTAGAAAGGTGTTGGGGTCTTCTGTAGGCTGACAAACACAAAAAGAAAAATAAATACCACAATGCACTTTTTGTATTGTATGGTAAAGTAAATGTGAAAATTCTTATGCATATACATTTTCTTACCTTAAGGATGTGAAGCAAAGCCTCACTTGCATGTCCCAACTTCTTGGGTGGAGCCACAGGTGATGGAAATAAGTCTGGCAATGCCTTCATCAGGGCGATTGACTGCTGTGCTGTTAAAAAACAAGACAAAAAGTAATTTTTAAAAAAGTAGTTTTTCTGCAGCCAGTTATTAAACAAACATTAATACTTCTGTGGGATTCTCAATTGTTATGTTCTGTAATAACCTTTGTCCAACAGTGGAGGCCTCATGACCTTCTTGAAAACGCCATAAAACTGTGCCCTCTCAAAAAAGGTCGCCCGCCGGGTATTTAGTTCAGGTAGGAAGTGGGGGTTCCCTTGATCGAGGATCCGCCGGAGTTCATCCATTAGCTAACACACAGGGAGACAAAAGATAGAGAAGAGATGTAAAAATTAAAATTTACATTACAATTCAAATCTAACAGAGTTAAACTTTAACCTTCGGATGAGACATTAAACCGAGGTCACGACTCACTGTGGTCATTAAAGATCCCATGGCACTTATTGCAAAGAGTAGGGGGTTCCCCAGTGTCCTGGCTAAATTCCCAACCTGGCCCCCTAATCATCCCCTCACTCTAATTGACTCATTCAGATCCTCACTCTCCACCTCAAGCTGGTGTGTGGTGAGTGTTTTGGAACATAATGGTTGCCGCATCACCCAGGTGGGTGCTACACATTGGTGGTGGTTAGCGAGTGTTGTAATTCCTAGGCTTAGGAAGCAGAGGGCTGCATAAAATGAATACATATGCTTACATGGTCCAATTCTCCAAAGCAGGGATACGCCTCAAGGATCTTGACAGGCCTGTCCTGCTCCTTAGTCACATCGGAGTCAATGAAGGCGCGTCTTGACTGGAATTCAAGGTCTAGGAGCTGGGCAACATCCTTCTTGTTTGGCCTGGCCTTGGTTTTATACATGTCCTGCAGAGTTTTATAATGTCTTGCCTGATACTGCAGGCTGTCCGAAGTGTCTGATGCTAGAAAAACAAACTTCATCAATTAACATTTAAACATAGCCATACCAAACATTAAAGCTGCCGTCGGCAGGCCTTCAAAATTTCACGCACGGAGAACTTTCGTGCGCATGAATGGGGGGCGGGCTCGATAGCAGCGTGTGCACAAGCTGTGATTGACAGGTAGCAATTCCTCCCCCCTGGTTGGTTAAACAAAACCAGGAGCTCTCGATTTTTGCAAGCACGATTACAGGCTGATTACAGGCTTTAGAGGGAGCTAGAGCATTCGGGATTTTTTCTAAACAGCCTATTTAATATTCTACTTCCAGAATCCCATGACAGTTCAAGCTAATATGACTCAAAACATGCTGCCGACGGCAGCTTTAAGACCATAATTTCCATTTCAGACATTACAGGTTAACTGGGCCATTAACACGCAAATACACACGTCACCATTTTATAAAATTGGATTATTCGCCATCTCCCCTAGAGTTAGATAAGTGAACAAAAACATTTTTGTCTCCGTGCATGCATTGTTGTAGTGCGGCAGCGCCCCGCTAGGTTAGCTTATGCAAATTTAGACGAGGCGAAGTCAATACGTGCCTAGGAGATCACCTCGTCTTAATCTACATTGCCATTTGTACTGGTTGTGAAGACAGAGGCTCACTTTTACTCATGACATACTATCTGGCTACAAAGGATTCCATTCACTATGCTAAGCTAAGCTAACCTAGCAGGTGCGCTGCCAGACTATGACATTGCATGCACTGAGACAAATGCGTTTGCCCACTTATTTACCTCTAGGGGAGACGGTGAATATCCCAATTTTATAAAACGGTGGCGTGTTCCTTTAAAAAAGGACACTAATAGATGAATAATCCAGAACAAAAAAGGTTTGAAATTGCATGATAACATTGCTGAATTTACTTAGACATGGAATTGTCCTTGTTCAAAGTAATAATAGAAGCTCCATTAATACTGAAAAAAATATCCACCATTTCAATTTGTGCACTTACCATACGATTGTTCAATCTCTGGAGTGCTACAGCGTGGTGGTGATCTCTCCAAGATCACAGTAGAGGTGGTGGAGTCATCAGTCTCATCAGTGGACGTCTCCTGTCTGGACTGAAAGCTAAGTCTCCGTGCCTTCTTTCGCAAAGGAGTTGCTCCCTGCTGCTTTTTAGGAGTTGAAACATTTTGGACTCTTTTTAGGAGCTGTTTCTTCAGATATTCCTGACAAGACAGACACAGAACAGGTTGTGTAATAAATAACATTAAATAAAATCGTATACAGTAATGAAGGCGTACAAGCAGACACGACTGATGAATAGTGTCTTACCCACTCAGCCCCACTCTTGGCAGATTGGTCCCGAAGCATTGGGTAGTAGTCCACGAGGCGCTTTGCCATAAATGTGAGCTCCCGGTTGCATGGATATTTAAAATCATCCTCTGTTGCTCTTTTGATTGCAATCATGCTCGTGATGGTATTTCTTATTAATCTGCAACGAAGATCTTTGGACAGGCTAAAGTCTCCCTCTTTTCCAGCACGCTGTTGGTCAAAGAAGGCACTCCTTGCAAGCTCTAATTCTGTGTCTGTGTATATGACATACGTTGGGCTGACAAGTTGTACCGTTCTGCCATGTTGGGGTCTTGGGCTTGGAGAGGGGAGGGAGGATGGAGAAGAAATGGGGGATGGAGAGGGGAGAGGGTTGGAGGAAGACAAAGAGGAAGGAAATGGATGTTGGGGAAGAGGAGGTGGGTGGGTGGGGCTGAATTCACTGCTTCCTGGTCTATGCAGCTCTGATTCTTGACCCTGTATAAAAGATACACGTATTTATTGGTAATTATAAAAACAAGGAGCTGACTGACAGCCTGACAGCCACCAAACAAGAAATCTGAAATCTGCTGAAATCTATCATTACCTCATTTTCATCATGACTGAGTCTCCAAATGGTTCTCCTTCTCAGGAAGTGTTCTGGACCAGGAAAAGGTCACGCAAGTCCTCCTTTGTGAGGCTTGGCAGCATATCTTTGCTTATATTAGCAGCTGAAAAACAAATATTGCCACACATTAAATATTTGTTAATGAATTTGCTAATACGTTGTCCATTGAGAAAATATGTCATATGAATATTGTTAAACTGTTTTTAAAACGCCTTGCGTGTTGCGTGAAAAGTAGGCAAACTGTCCCATTTCTAGCATGCACATGTTTTTGTTGCGCGTATCACGCAGGCAGCGTGCAAACACTCAAACCTGCTAACATGGGAGCCGGTGTCGTGCCAAAAAGTGATCGTCTGCCAGAATCTGATTTGTGGCCGCGGGAGCGCGCACAGCAGCCCGTTGAGCGGTAGCGCTATAAAACGTCTAATTTTCTTTTGATTAAACGGTCATAATATGCATATACAAACAATTATCACACATTATCACAACTGTGGCCAAAAGAAGTGTAGTTTGTAGCGAAATAAGGCATGGCAATTACGTGATAGACATGTCTCTACAGTATGTTTGATTTATGGGTGTGTTTTCAATAAAGAAATGATCACTTTTGCAATGATCCTCGTGACTATGCATAGTTTTTTATCTGATCTGGGCCCTACGTAGTATTTGCTTCCCATGTTTGGATGTGTTTTGTATATCTAATATTATATATTATATCTATACTATTAAAATAACAAACAGTTTTCACCTGCCAAAAATTGATTGGAGGCCAAATGCATTTACTGAATGGTTATTTCTGCATTCATAAGCTTCATAATATAAACACTAGAGCTCACAGGACAGTTTGGAACTCTTTTAAAGGACCATTACAACACAAAATGTGCATTTTCACCTGCCAAAAATTTATTGTAGGCCACATACAGTTACTGAATGGTTATTTCTGCCTAAATATGTCTTGATCTCATTCATAAGCTTCATAATATAAACTCTTTATATTATGAAGCTCAATGTAACTGTATGTGGCCTACAATCAATTTTTGGCAGGTGAAAATGCACATTTTGTGTTGTAATGGTCCTTTAAAAGAGTTCCAAACTGTCCCGTGAGCTCTAGAGTTTATATTATGAAGCTCAAGAATGAGATCAAGTCATATTTAGGCAGAAATAACCATTCAGTAAATGCATTTGGCCTCCAATCAATTTTTGGCAGGTGAAAACTGTTTGTTATTTTAATAGTAGGCATAAACAATAATATTAGATATACAAAACACATCCAAACATGGGAAGCAAATACTACGTAGGGCCCAGATCAGATAAAAAACTATGCATAGTCACGAGGATCATTGCAAAAGTGATCATTTCTTTATTGAAAACACACCCATAAATCAAACATACTGTAGAGACATGTCTATCACGTAATTGCCATGCCTTATTTCGCTACAAACTACACTTCTTTTGGCCACAGTTGTGATAATGTGTGATAATTGTTTGTATATGCATATTATGACCGTTTAATCAAAAGAAAATTAGACGTTTTATAGCGCTACCGCTCAACGGGCTGCTGTGCGCGCTCCCGCGGCCACAAATCAGATTCTGGCAAACGATCACTTTTTGGCACGACACCGGAAAAAAACTGACACGCCACGCAGCTGACACGCTCATGCCATGCACTCAGTCTGAATTAGCCCTAAAGATTCTTTATTTTGACCAACTGAAAATAAGAACCTGGCAAACTGCATGTAATATGTATTATATAACTATAATAGCTACCGGAGAAATCAACAAACAAATACATCTTACTTTATTCTTACTTTACTTTAAATCATTAAATATTAGTAGGGGGGAGGAAAGTCTGCATCTTTACAAAGACAGGTTACCTTAATTTCAGAACAGCCACTTAACCTTGAAAACTTAAAACACAGATATCCCAATCATACTAACGTTAGAAAATGTCACCGAAATTAGTTTCACTAGTTCACAGTAACGTTAACAGTATATTTTAAAAGTGATAACGTCAACGTTAGAGGTTGATAATAGAAAGGGCGCCAGAGAGTGCTAACGTTACCTCTAAGCTAAACAGAGATGTCCATTATCGAAGGCTAATTGAAAATAATTTGCACCATAACACTGTTTCTGGCATTAAAACACAATTAATTACGTCAACTAGTATCGTTTGTGCTATTATTAGCAGTTTACAGTGGACATTTAGGGGCATACGTTCTAGCTAGCTAGTTAGTTTGTTCGTTTAAATTAGCATGTTGACGTGAATGTGTTGACCAATGTTCCAATTCAAATAAATGTTAACTTCCAGAGGACAAGTTTGGATATAAACGAACATACAATACCTTTTAGTATTTCAGCTGCTACTTTATCCATGCCCGCTTCGTCCATAGTGTAGGCTAAAACGAATTGCTGAGTCTCCTTCCAAATCCACGATGCAATCTGCTGAAAGTTCCGTCGTGCACCTGACCTTCTACGTAACGGACCTTTTTCGCGCTTTGATATGGAAGCTACCATTTCATAATGAGGGGTGACTGAAATATGTCAAATGTTATAAATATTGATAGTATGCTTAAATGATGCAGTCATGGGTCAAATATCATACAATTATTCCAAAAATATAACGTTACATTTCATTCCACATGTTAATTGCAGATGTTATTGTATACATAAAACTCTTGATCACAGTCCTTCCCTATAATTAGGTAATATCCTGAACCCACATGAAATTCATGTTACCATCATGTTACGTTCTTTCCCCCGCCGTTTTCGTGATCTTCATTCAACCTTACCTCATTGTTTGCTCTCAGTAAATTTCAAGATGCTTTGGAGATGCGTTATCTGCTTGGTTTTTGTTACCTACTCACTAAAACTGTTAATGAGCCATTATAATCGATTGCACAGTCGCAGCCCTGATTTCAGGTTGCTCTGTGGCATCGATGGATGCACGGAGGAATATATAGTGTACAACTCATTCTACCATCATGTAAAGAGAAGACACTCCCAACACCTTCTTGAAGGCACCAGACCAGAGAACGGCAGCCAAGCAAGTGAACAGCAACGGCAACAAGTAAGTGCTAGCCTAACTAAGTGTAAAGTGTGTTAGCGACTGTTATATTAATTTCATAAACGCCGTAGCTGTAGGCCTACCCACCGTGCCTACCTTTTTCACGGCTTTATTTGTGGAAATCATTCTATTACAAATTGTTAGAATATGCGTGTTTTTTTTATTGGTGAAGATTATTATTAGGCTAATGTAGCTAGCTAGTTTAGTTGTCATAAGCCAAACTTATGTAAAAAAAAATATATAAATAAATAATGAAGCCGTTGAAATCATAGTAATGGCCTATAATTGCAGTCTCACTTGGTAAGATTCTGTAAGGTGCATAACGTTAGGCTACAGACACACACATGGTGAAGAAGTCACACTTCAACAAATTAGAAAACAAAATCTGGTTAGTCATTTTCCTTGTTGATGCCCCCCCAAAACCTTAGCCAGATGTAAGTTATAGGCTACTATTAGTAATTGTAGTTAAAATAACTATTAACTTAGTTAATGTAAAAATGATTTATGATAAACATGAATGAAATAACTTTATTTGATACAACTAAATACAATTTCAGATAATATGTTTATTTTCTATGTGGTACGCAGAACATTCAACCTGATCAGCTTCCAGCCAACTCTAGCATCATGGAGCAGAACCTCTGCACACCTGAGTCAGATGAAGATCAAATGGGTATTGAAGAAAATGGAGCTGTCACAGTGCAACAAGTATGTTACTCAATTGGTGACTATCAACTGAAATTGACCATTAGGAATGCTCTTAGATTTGGTTTGGTCAGAGTTATGAAGCATGAAATCATCCTATCATCCTACCACATCTTATCTTTTTACTATCAGACATGCATAAATTATAGGCTATATGAATACTGTATAATTTTGAAAATGCAAAATTATTGATATTCTTGGTTGAAAAGAAAAATATGTTGTGCATCATTATTGACCATATTTTTATATGTGCTTGGGCCTAGTGCTTGGGCATATTAATAGCATTCATAGTTAGTATTCACAGACACGTCAGTCAACTTCTGTCAACTAGTAATGTGCCTCCACATGTCAGGACACTAAAGGTATGTTTTGTTTGTTTTTTTCTGTTTTAGGATCTTAGAAAACATGCAACTGCCTTTGTGATAAATGCCCGAGCCAAGACTCGTCTGTCACAGGTAAGACGCTTCCCTACAATCACATCTATCATACATTTATTTTTGACTGTGTGAGTGAACAACCGGTCGTTGGCTTTTCAAGTCTTTCTACTCTCACTTTGAAATGGATGCTACATAATCTTTTTGACTAAAAGCATTTAGTCATGTGATCTGCTTCCTCAGTGCATGTTAACAAATATTTTGGGACTACCATGAAAAAATGCAGTAATGAATATGCCACATTGTAACAGTGATCACCAGACATGATCCAGCCATACACTCAGTTAGACCTAGTTTTGTTTCTGAACAGAACAGGTTACATACACATTTATGCAGAGCAGTTTGTTCAGTAGGTTGTCAACTTTACTGTTGGCCTCATGTTAATGCCTTTAAATGGCAAGTAGCTTTGGTGGACGATGTGTTCCAACCTCAAATATTAACGACATCACCTCTCTTTGTCTCTTTTGCTCTCTATTTTTCATTCTCAGAAAGGCATGAATGACATTGTTGCTGGAGTACAGCACTATCAATCCTCACTACTGGACAACCTCAGGCAGCAGATGGAGGGAGTACTAAAGAAGCATTCAGGAAGCACAACAAGTCAACTGGAAAAAGATGCAATGGATATATTTAACGATTTCATTGACCCCCTTGCTAACGTTGCAACAACATTTCGACAGAACAGTGTTATTAGGACGCAGTTTGGCTGTGTTGATGCAGAAGAAATTCGAATCGCTCGAACCATATGCAGGAAGAAATGTGAGGGATCAAAAGACTTTGTCATCAAGGAAAAAGTATTTCATTATGTACCATTGATAAAAAGTCTAGAACAGTTCTTATCAAATCCAAGGATTTTGACTATGATTGAAAAGGGACCCCAAAGGTGCAGGGAAGGTTTTTTTCATGACATTGTTGATGGTGCTCTTCTAAAATCACATCCCTTATTTTCAAACAAACCAAATGCACTGCAGATTGTTCTGTACACAGATGAAATAGAGATCTGTAACCCACTGGGATCCTTTGCATCAAAAAACAAGTTGTTAATGGTATACTACACTCTGGGAAATATAGATCCAAAGTACAGGTCTAAGCTGGCTTCTATCAGACTACTTGCAATGGCTAGATCAGCAGACCTCCGCAAATCTGGTGTAGATGTAATACTGAATAGAATTAAAGAAGACATGGTTGCATTGTACAATGGTGTTACAATGGAAACTGTTAATGGAGAGAAAACAATATATGGTGCTATGGTCACTCTCTGTGGCGATACCCTGGCACAGCATGAATTAGCAGGGTTCAAAGAGGGTGTGGGCTTTGCATTCAGTAAGTGCAGACACTGTGAGTGTTCTTTTGAGGACATGCAGTCACAATTCAATGAGGATACATACACTAAAAGGACATTGGAGAAGCATGTCAGACAGTGTGATGAAATAGAAATGGCAACCACAGACCTGCTTCGCAACAGCCTGAGAACAACATACGGTATCAATCGAAGGAGTAAGTTAGTTGAATTCCCATCCTTTGATATTGTACAGCAAACCCCACAAGACATTATGCATGTGATTCTAGAAGGGATAGCTCCACTGGAAATCAAAAATGTTTTGAATCATCTTATTCAGTCAGGACAGATAACTCTGGACTCAGTAAATTCTGCTATTCTTGGTTTCCCTTATTCCCCGCTAGATGTTAGAGATAGGCCATCCCCAATTTCCCTTAGCACACTTATGTCAAATGATGGTAAACTAAAACAGTCATCTGGGCAAATGCTTGTCCTGCTAAGGATATTGCCATTTGTTTTAGAGAGTTTGGAAGACAATGCATATGTGCAACTGATAATTCAGTTATTAGAGATTGTGCAAATAGTGTTTGCCCCTGTTCTTTCCATTGCAACTGTGTCTACATTGAAGTTGCTAATTGAAAATCATTTGAAGCATTGGAAGGAGCTTTTCCCAGACCACAATGTTACACCTAAACAGCATTATATGATACATTTGCCATCGCAGATACAATTATTGGGTCCAATGGTCAGACATATGTGTATGCGGTTCGAATCCAAACACTGTTTATTTAAACAATGGGCTTCCAACCTAAATTTTAAAAATGTATGCAAATCTTTGATTAATCAGAACCAAATATATGAAAGCTGCCAAAATGTTGAGCCTTCCATGCACCCACTTTTCTCAAGTGAAAAGGAGATGGGACCTGTATCTGAGGTTAAAGATCTACAATATTTAACAGGAAAATTGAGAGACTTCCTAGGTGTCATTGAAGTGAAAAATGCTGTATCAGTTAACTGGCTTGTGATAAATGGTAATAAATACATAACTGAGAAGTCCATGATCCTTGCTAAAGTATTGAATGGTAATATGCCAGAATTTGGACTGGTCAAAAACATATATCTTGTTGATTCTAGGCTTTATTGTTTGGAATATCAACCATTTCAAACTACATGCTTTGATAGAAATGTCATGGCTTATCAAGTTGAAGTCCCACACCTTGCACAGGCCACTGAATTAGCTGATGCTGAAAGGCTGGTTGATTCTACCTCTTATTACACAATCAGCAGCCAGAGCCAAACTTATGTACAAATAAAATACTATGTTGAGGATGTAATTGAATTGCACAGTAGTTCAAATGACTAACTTGTTCCTAGATTGTTGAAAGCTTTTAATGCTGTCTTGCAATTTTACATAAATTATGGTGTTTGACGCATAATATTTCAATAGCAGATGAAAATGTGTTTTGCTTTGGTGTTTGCACTGAATCTTTGTGCAATATGGGTTCTTTCCTTGAGGTTATTTTACATATTTAGTAAACATGCCATGTCATGTAATGTTTATTGCTAAATGGTCTTGGTATGATGAATATAGTTCTAACCTTTATTTGTTAAATGAGATTTAAGCACAGTGCCCACTCACTTTAACATGATAATGGATGAGCAGATAGTATGTTTTTAAAGCATCGGTTTGACTAAGTACTTCTCTGCACTGAATTTCATCTGGGCATATGTAATTGCTGTGTGTTGACAATAAAAAATGAATTCCATTCAATTGTTATCTGTTATTTAAAAATGTTAAGCGATTAAAAGGATAAGACGCTTGAAATAAGAAATACTGACTTTGACCAAGCAGTTTTATACTTCTAAGCATTGATGTGACACCTTTAGTATTATGGTAATTCTCATTATAAGCATAAACCTGCTCATAACCAGTAATAAAATCTCAATAACAAGTTTTAATACCTTATTAAGATTATTAAGAGAAATACTTCTTAAAACAAGTGAAATGCTCTTACACAAAACTTGCTTGGTAGGAAGAAATATCTTGGCAGACAAAAAACTAGAAATTTTGCCTATATTTAAGATTTCTAACCTTAGTTAGATTTTAATTTTGCCCCTCCCTCACCCACTAGTCCTCTCCAGACCAACATTTCCACATCAGTGGACCAGGACAGCCCATCACTCCCCCATCCCCCCTACAACTGTTCACCCTCGGCCAAGAGCTCACAGCTTCCTTCAAACCCCCTCACCACCCAGCCCCACCTTCACCACCATCCAGATACAGCATCAGCTCTCCAGGCTTCAGATGAGTAAAGCCAGTGGACCTGATGACATCAGCCCTAGGTTACTGAAAGTGTGTGCTGGACAGCTGGCGGCTCCTCTCCAGCACATCTTCAATCTCTCCCTGAGGTTGAAGAAGGTGCCCACGATCTGGAAGACGTCCTGCATCGTCCCGGTGCCGAAGAGGAGTCATCCCAGCGGTCTTAATGACTATAGACCTGTGGCCCTGACATCACACGTCATGAAGACCCTTGAGAGACTGGTTCTGCGGCACCTGAGGACCCAGCTTACAGCTTTCCTGGACCCACTACAGTTCGCCTATCTGCCACACATCGGGGTGGAGGACTCCATCATCTACCTGACACACAAGGCCCTCTCTCACCCGGAGAAGCAGGGAAGCACTGTGAGAGTCATGTTCTTTGACTTCTCCAGTGCTTTCAACACCATCCAGCCCTCCCTACTGAGAGAGAAGCTGCTGGAGATGAACCTGCACCCCGACACCACATTTGGATCACAGACTACCTCACAGGCGTCTCTGAGCCTGTGATCAGCAACACCGGCGCACCCCAAGGAACTGTACTGGCACCATTCCTCTTCACTCTCTACACCTCGGACTTCCGCTTCAACTCTGGTTCCTGCCACCTCCAAAAGTTTTCCAACTCCATTGTTGGATGTATCACAAGGGACAACGAGGAGTACAGAGGACTGATTGAGAGCTTCATCACATGGTGCAGCAACAACCACCTGAAGCTCAACATCAGCAAGACCAAGGAACTTGTGGCGGACTACCAGAGGAACAGAAGCCCCCCTGTCCCTGTTTTCATTCAGGGAGGGGAAGTGGAGAGGGTTGAGTCCTACAAGTACCTTGGGGTGCAGATCAACAATAAACTGGACTGGACACACAATACTGACGCCCTCTACAGGAAAGTGTCATGACCATGGCCATGTCTCTGTTTATTCCTTGTGTTTCATGTGTTTTCCCTTGCCCTTGTGTCTCCTGTGCTCCCTTGTTTGGTTATCTCTGTGTGTGTGTCTGTGAGGTGGGTGTGTCACCCCTCCCACTCTCTCACCACACTCTTCCCTCACTCACCTAATCACCTCATCAGCACAAGCATACTCACCTGCTCCAAGCCACACATCTGCCTTCTATCTACTCATCAACTCTGCAGTATTTAAACACCAGTCTCACACACACTCACTGCCAGATCGTACTTCGCATTATGCCAGACCTTCCAGCGTTATCCCCCGGACTGATTTCCCGTTGCCGACCCTGCCTGCCTGGACTTACCTGCCTTGCCTTTGCCCCGGTCAACGACTCAGCCTTCTGTCCCCGACCCCGAGTTTAACCTCAGCTTCCTCTGATTTCTGTCTGCCTGATCCCCTGCCTGTTTCCCTCTGTGAGTCTTATCCTGCCTGTCTGTATGCTGAGTTCTCTGCTTTAAATAAAGCGCCAGAACTGTATCCGTCTCCTGGTCGTCCTGCATTTTGGGTCCACACCTCATTCCGTAACAGAAAGGACAGAGCAGGCTGTTCTTCCTGAGGAGGCTGAAGTCGTTCAATGTGTGCAATAAACTGCTCAAGGCATTCTACCAGTCTGTGGTTGGTCTGGAGCTGGACAGTCTGGAGTCAGTGGGTGAGAGGAGGATGAAGGCCAAACTCAGAGCCATCCTGGACAACCCCTCTCACCCTCTCCATGAGGAACTGTGGCAGCTGAGCAGCTCTTTCAACCATCGGCTGATTCTACCAAAGAGCAGGACGGAGCGCTTCAGACGCTCATTTGTGCCCACTGCCATCAGACTGTACAACAACAGCGGAGACCACAGTCTGTCATCATGCTGGCCAGCCCCCATGTGGATATACTGTACATTTTTATTTTTATTCTATTTTAATTTTATTTTATCGTATAATATGTTATATTTATTATCCGTTTCTATGTAGTTGAGCTGCTGCAAAACCCGAATTTCCCCATGGGGATCAATAAAGGAATATAATAATAATAATCTTGGTTGGCTTTTTATTACTTCTGTATTAACAACACACAAAACTAACTTCAAAAAATGTAGTTCCCAGTCATGATAAGGGTATGTGCTTTGAAGGAGGGGCTGTGCTTTACATATTATGCTTTTTACTGCCATAACTCACTAATAAATGAATAGGACTATTGCAGGTATAATATGTACAGGCTAACTAAACAGAACACAACACGTTTTTACGGTATTCAAAAAATGATGACATTGTCATGATCTTGGTTTTGGTTTAGTTTGTTTCCTGTTTTATTTTGAAGTCCCCTGCCTCTTGTGTCCTGTGTTTGACTTCCTGTCTTTGTGGTTTTCCATCCTTTTTTCTGTGTGTATTAGTTTCGTCAGCCTTGATATATTCCCTTGTGTTTCTTGCATCAATCAGCTTTCAGCCTGCCCTCCGGTCTGCCCACCTGTGTCTTGTTCTCTGATAAGTTTCTTGTGTGTTTATAGTCCTGTCTTTAGTCTTCTGGTTGTCTGTCTGCCATGTTCACTGTTTTTATCCTTTTTTGTTTGTCATTTTTGCACGTTTCTGGTTTTTGGATTTCAGTTACTCGCTTTTGGACTAACATGCAATGTAAGTTTTGTTTAGGACGTTTCTTTATTAAATATCCTCCTGCTCCCTGCATCTGTCTGCATTTGGGTCCATCTCCTGTTGTCTGTTCTTCAGACCGTAACAGCTTTAAGACATTACACATGAATGGTATATGATTGTGATAACATTTAAGATATAAAGTCAATATTGCAGACACTCTAAGTCGATTTAGGGGAATATTAAAGGTTTTTTGGGGGTTTGGCACACAAGTGATATTTTCATCAGACTCCCTCTTGCCATAGAAATATGAAATGTACAGTCATCTGCCAGACATTGACACGTGTAGGCTCCAGATGGAATTGACTCGCTCATTCGTTTTCTAAGGGCACTGATCATGTTCATCATCAGCCGCTGCAGAAGAGAGGTGAGTGCTGCTTCTGAAGCGAATGGAGGCCTGACCAGAGGAGAGTGCTGAGCAGCCTGACAGGCCACTCCATAATAATTCAATCAGGCAGCTCAGCCCCTCAGCCAAGTACCAAGACTGGCCCATCCCTGTGTGTTACACTGATTATCTGCACTCGGATGATGAGGGATGAAGGAATTTGTCATCATGTACATCATTCCACAGAAAGAGCTGCAGCCAGGGAAGGGTCCAGGGCTTGTAATGTCCCAAGGGCAGTTTGCAGAGGGAGTGTCTTTTTTTTTAAATTCTCAACTGTAAACAAAAATCTCACTTTCAATTTGTCAGAAAAGCCACATAAGAAAGGAGTCTATTGCTGCTGCATTACGATTGTTTCTTCATCATTTGTGGCACCACACAATATTTTGGTTGCTTGCTGTAAAATATTTATATATTTAAATAAACCAACACAAATATATTGATTTTTTTATGAGAGGGAACTGCATACTGTAATGAATTAACTCAATGTCAAATACTAATGATGTGGTACCAAAACAAAATCCCATCTCACTTATGTATCACAAAACAAACAGTGAAATGAACTCTATGAAAATTTTAGGGGTGTTGGAAAAGGTGTATTTTCTTTTTGCTTTAATTTTTTGCAAACAATCATATGAATATCTTGCTTTTATGTGGTGGTGTGAAACAGCTTTGCCATATCTCTGCATTAGGACTTTTCCAAGCATAATCTAATAGGACCAATATGACATGGTTTGCCAAAACAACGAAAATACACATCCATCTTTATATTTCACTGAAGAATTAACATTCTGTTGTCATTTTCTTCATTCATGTACACACACAGGTACATGCATCAATGATGGGGTAGCACCCTTGAGCAGTTAGAGGTTCGGTGCATTACTCAAAGGCATCTAGCCAGTGCTAGGAGGCAAACTGGCAACTCTCCACATATTGTCCCCGGTCTGCTGTTGAAGAGGTCCAAAAACTTTCCGAACTTATTATCATGAGGTCATGGAAAGATGTGAAGGAAAGTTCATAAATTACTGACAGGGGTCTGCCATGGCTTCAAAGATGGACTACAAAAAATGCATCTTACACTTCCCCTTGCGTTCTAACCATTCTTTCAGGGCTGCGGTGTGAAGGAGAGATACTGCAGGTCCTTTCTTCTGCTGCTGTCACACTTGACAATTAACATGCGCCCAGTAGACCACACATACAGAAACTGACAGTTCACTCATTTGCAATCTCAATTTAACTGTTCAATACCAATATTTCCTTTGTGCAATAATTTGAATCCAAACCTTAACTTATATTTTGCTTTTTACTTTATAATTATTTATTCTACTATATGGACATGTAACACTTATCAATGTCAGTTAATAGGGTTCTAACACCGGTTTGTTATTATTTGTTGTCTGCCACGCCGGCTCAAATTCCCATGAGCTGTAAAGGCTGAAACATAAAAACTTGGACAAATAACTGTACATGTTCTTCTCTAAGACATACTATTTACCTCATTTAAAGTTAACAAATGCTTGTTGATATCTTATGTAGTTCTCACCAATGAACTTAACAAGGGATGTGGCATAAAACTAGACCAAAGTCAACAACCATTGGGCCAATCATCACAAAAACCTGCAGGATGTGTTCAAAGAGTACCTAAAACACACCCTAAAAGTCTAATTGAGCACAAATTTGACACGTCTAGCTGAATGTGCCATACAAAATTGCCACTCAGACTTTATAGGTCAGCCCACTAGATTTTCCACCATTTACAATTTTGGGAAAAAAACAATTCTTTGACATCTCCTAAACCATACCTCTTCGCTACCAAATTTTCTGAAGATCATTATTGGGATAACTTTGTCAAAAATGATCAACATTTTGTGAAACTTGTGGATTAGCTGCAAGAGGGCTTGTCTCTGAAGACAAACAGATGAAACTCAACAACCTTTGCACCAATCACCAAAAGTCTTGCAGAACATTTCAAAAAGTGTAACTTGTTGGAAGGGCCGTAGGATATGCGAATATCTCATAGGATGCAATGCCCGGGTCGTTAGGTGCCATAGATATGCACTTTATTGAGAAAACAATGAACTAAAAGACCAAAAACAAATAATAAATGTAACTCATGCCGCTGAGGCTATGATATGTATGAACCGGCTGCACAGACTGCAGTTCGACACACACCCACATGCCCACACACACACGCGGGGGTGTTAGGGGTTTCTAACTAGCCGCTGTACACAATGTATTGCACGTACGCCTGATTTATGGTTCCAAAGCATTAATTCACTTTTGTCATAAGACCTTAGGATGAACCACTATCAGCGCACACACATTCCACCCCTTCACACAGGCTCTGTTCACAGACTCAGGTCTCTGTTAAGAAGTGTAGGTTTTCTTGTTTTTATGTTTTACCATTATAAGTTTTGCTTTGCCAAAGAGTACATATATCGAAGTTTACTCAGAGATTTACTTATGCTGGGCAAAATGTGTATTTTGATACTATGTTTTCTATATTTGCGATATATATCATGTACCAATGTATCCCGTTGAGAACACACGATGTATCCTCGAGATACTGCGTGTTGCGATCAAAAACCATGAGCAAGTGTGCCATGTTTCTTCAGTGTCGGTAGAGGTCGATGTAGAGTCGACGCTCACTAAGTTCAGTGGGTTCATCAAGTTCATTGTTTCAAGGAAGGGGGGTTAGCCAGGTGTCTTGGCCCAAGCCGGGAAGTCCCTCGATGGCATGCCAAAGGGGGGTAAAGTGCCCACTTCTGTGGGGGCTGGACCTTCTCTGGTTTTGCGGAGCTGGCTATAAAAGCCCTTGATTTTTGGGTCTTGGTCTTAGTCTTAGTCGTAGTCCTTGTCATTTTTAGCAGTAGTTGGGATTAATTTTTGGATTTATCAAAATCTCCGCACTTTTGGATATAACACCTGCTCATTGGATTAAGGGTTTTTTATTCCTTTTCTCGTTTTTGAAACTTTCTGTGGATTACCCTTTTTCTCTGTATTGGAATTAAAAGGAATAATTTCTGATTGGGATTTAATAAAATCGATTGGATCTATACCTTTTTATTCTTCATTTCTTCCTTTTTGACGGAATAAGCAGAATCCGAACAGAGGGTTTTTCCTCTCAGGAGGGGACCAGCCCCTGAGGTGAGTTGCAGGATATCCGCACTACGGCAACACAACTTTTGTTTTATAAAAATCACATACATTCCCATTAAGAGAGAGACCTAGAGGGGGATTCCCCACTCCTAGTACGGCGACAATGAGCTGTTCCGGTTATGTTTATGCCATAGAGATCTTTTGGCAGGCTTGACTACCCTCAAAGGTCTTTTCTCTCAAAGCGCCCCTGAAGCCTCGGCCTGAACGGTCCCGTGGGACCGTGAAGGACGGGGTGTACCACCCCCACCCACCAGCCGGCGACGGAGAGCACCGGGTCCTTCCCCCAATCAGCGGGATGGGGAACACCTGGCGGCTGGGAGGAGGAAGGCCCGGAGCCACTATAAGAGAGGCAGAGACACGCATGGAGCGAGGAGGCAGAGACATGCATGGACTGCAGAGGCTTGAGGCTCACGGAGACCCAAGCGTACCCTTGTCCTGTCTAAATATTGAAATAAACGCCGAAGTCGGCTTAAACCTACCATTGCCACGTGTTTTCTCTGAATCCCGGCGGCTTCTTCAGTCCCGGACACCACATATGGTGGAGAAGGCGGGCATTTGGAGTGTTCCCACTACTACTACCCCACCATGCCGAACCCGGACGGAGCCGCGGCGTTGGCTGCCCAGCAACACCAGCGGGAGACCACCGAGAGCCTCGCCCTGCTCCGCGAAGCTGTTCTGCGGCTGACTCAGCACGCCGTCCGCGCTGCGCCGACCACCGCTCCGACCAGCCGCCTCACGAAGCTGGGGCCGGAAGACGACGTGGAGGCTTACCTCGAGGTCTTCGAGCGGACCGCACAGAGGGAAGGCTGGCCAGAGGAGCAGTGGGCGCACATAGTGGCGCCGTTCCTCACCGGACCCGCCCAGCAGGCGAGCCAGGACCTGCCGGCGGACGTCGCCCGCCAGTATCCGGCGCTCAAACAGGCCATACTGGCCTACTATGGCCACAACCTCGCGGCGCGCGCGCAACGCGCGCAGGATTGGCGGTTTGACGCGCAGGGAGCGGTGCGCACCCAGATCGCCCAGCACAGCCGGCTGGTGAAGCGGTGGCTGACAACGGGAGAGGGCCCCAGCCCGATCGACCGGGTGATTATTGACCACACCCTGCGGCGACTCCCGCTGGACGCCCGCCGCGTGCTGGCCCACCATCATCCTGCCACCGTGGACGACCTGGTCCTTCAGCTGGAGAACTGGCAGGTGGCCCAGCTCCTGAACGCCAGACCCGCCCCAGCCCCACGGCGCGCCGAGACCCGCCAAGCCCCGAGGGGACCCCCATCGGCAACCCAGCTCCCGGCGTCACCCCACTGAGCGGAGTACCGGAGAACCGGGAGGTGCGGCGCTGCTTTGGGTGCGGCCAGCCCGGCCACATCGCTCGCTATTGCCCGAGGGGACGTGATGTGTCGATGCCGTCAGCGTACGCGGACCCGGGGGCGGACCACACGTGCATGTTGGCGACCTGCTGGACGCAGGGAACGTCGGGTAGTCCGACCATCCCGGTGCGGGTGATGAACCAGGACACGCAGGCCCTCTTGGACACCGGCAGTGCGGTTACCCTCCTCCGCCCCGACCTGGCGGGCGGGAAGGCAGGGGACCCGATGGAGGTGGCCTGCGTCCACGGGGACACCCGGATATACCCCACGTGCCACGTGGTAGTCCGCACCACACACGGGGTATTCACGATCCGGGCGGGGATTGTCCCCCACCTACCGGTCCCCGTGTTAATCGGGAGGGACTGCCCGATTTTCCACCGGTTGTGGGACCCGACGCGGGAGCTACGGAGCTGGAGAGGCCCTCCCCGCAGAGGGACGCGGGGGGGTTCGGCAGGCCTACGGGGCCACCCGGCGTCCATCGTCCCCGGGAGAGCTGACGGCGGAGGACGAGGGATCTGAGGGGAACGGACCTTCCCCACCGGGGACCCCGGCGCGCACGGCGAGAGGACCCGTCCGGAGCGAGACACCGGAACCTACCCCCGACACCCCGGAGACCCTCACAGCCTCCGAGCAACCAGACCCACCGGAAGACCCGGAGAGCTCCCCCCTTACTGAGTTTTCGGACTTCTTACCAGAGGGAGGGGAAGGCTCGTCCCGACCCGGCCAGTTCGCCACCGCTCAGCTCCAGGATGAGGCCCTCAAGCACGCCTGGAGCCACGTCCTGGTTCATGACGGGCAGGCCCGAGACTCAGTGAGTCACACACCACACCCGCACTTCAGCACCAGGGGGGGTCTGTTGTATCGAGTAGCCTCCGGGGAGGGGGGAGTGAGGGAACAGCTAGTGGTGCCCCGTTCCTACATCAGTAAAGTGCTTTTTATGGCCCACACCCACCTCCTGGGGGCCCACCTGGGCATGGACAAGACCCGGGAGCGGGTCCTAGCCAGGTTCTATTGGCCGGGGGTTAAGCGGGATGTTGAGCGCCACTGCCAGGGGTGCCCCGAGTGCCAGCGGGTAGCCCCCCCGGGCCACCGCTAGACACCCCCTCATTCCCATGCCCATCATTGAGACCCCCTTCGAGCGTTTGGCCTTAGACATCGTGGGCCCCCTTCCCAAGACCAGCCGGGGCCACCGCTATATCCTGGTGCTAGTGGACTACGCCACCCGGTACCCCGAGGCCCTTCCCCTGCGCGCCGCCACCGCCAAGGCAGTCGCCCGTGAACTCATGCTCCTCTTCAGCCGGGTGGGGATAGCGAAGGAGGTGCTCACCGATCAGGGGTCGTGCTTCATGTCACGGGTGATGAAGGAGGTCCTCAGGCTCCTGCAGGTGAAGCAGCTCCGGACCTCGGTGTACCACCCCCAGACGGACGGCCTGGTCGAGCGTTTCAACAAAACCCTGAAGCAGATGCTCAAGAAGGCCATGCAAGCCGACGGGAAGAACTGGGACCAACTGCTACCCCACGTACTGTTCGCAGTACGGGAGGTCCCCCAGGCGTCCACCGGGTTCTCCCCTTTGAGCTGCTGTACGGGCGGAGGCCCCGCGGGATCCTGGACATCGCCAAGGAGGCCTGGGAGAGCCAGCCGTCCCCCCCGCACCACCGTGGACCACGTGGAGCAGGTGCGTGACCGCATGGCCCGGGTGTGGCCCATCGTCCGGGGGCACCTCCAGCAAGCGCAGCAGGCCCAGGCGAGGGTCTATAATCGAGGAGCCCAGCTGAGGACCTTTCAGCCAGGGGAACTGGTCCTGGTCCTGGTCCCCACGGCGGAGTGCCGGTTCCTGGCCAAGTGGCAGGGGCCCTACGAGGTGGTGGAACGCGTGGGCGAGGTGAACTACCGGGTCCGCCAGCCAGGGAGGCGGAAGCCGACGAACTTATACCACATCAACCTCCTGAAGCAGTGGAGGGGGGGGGAGCAGGCACCCGCCGACCCCGCTCCCTTGTCCCTGGCGGCCCGGCAGGAGATCCCGGAGGTCCCGGTGGGGGAGGACCTCAGCCCGGCCCAGAGGCACGACCTGGACGAGATCATCCTCCAGCATCGGGACGTGTTCTCCGACCTGCCGGGGAGGACTGCCGCCACCCACCACGACATCCGGACGGCGCCCGGCATAAGGGTAAGGGTTCCGCCCTATAGGATCCCAGAGGCCCGGAGGGAGGCCATACGGACCGAGGTGCGCCGAATGCTGCAGCTCGGCGTGATAGAGGAGTCACGCAGCGCCTGGTGCAGCCCGGTGGTCCTGGTGCCCCAAGCCAGATGGTACATTTAGGTTCTGCAACGACTTCAGGCGGCTGAACGAGGCATCGGAGTTCGACGCCTACCCCATGCCCCGGGTCGACGAACTTATCGAGCGCCTGGGCCCGGCGCGGTACCTGTCGACCCTGGACCTGACCAAGGGGTACTGGCAGGTGCCGTTGACCCGTGCGGCCCGGGAAAAGACGGCGTTCTCCACCCCGGGGGACTGTACCAGTACACCGTCCTCCCTTTCGGGGTACACGGCGCCCCCGCCACATTCCAGCGGATGATGGACCAGCTCCTGAGGCCCCACCAGGATTACGCGGCGGCATACATCGATGACATTATCATTTACAGCCCCAGCTGGGATATCCACGTCCGCCAGCTAAGGGCCGTGCTGGGAGAGCTGCGGAAGGCGGGCCTCACCGCTAAACCGGCCAAATGTCGCCTCGGGAGAGAGGAGACGACGTACCTGGGGTACCGGGTCGGGAGAGGGACAGTGCGGCCGCAGGAAGGCAAGGTAGCCGCCATACGGGCCTGGCCGCAACCCAGGACTAAGAAGCAGGTGAAGGCGTTCTTGGGGCTGGTGGGCTACTATCAGCGCTTCATTCCCGGGTACGCCACGCTGGCCAGCCCCATGAACGACCTAACCCGTAAGGCCTTGCCAGACCGGGTCACCTGGTCAGAGGCGGCGGACCGGGCGTTCAAGACGCTCAGGGAGGCCCTATGCTCAGAACCGGTACTAATAACACCTGACTTTAATCTCCCTGTGATTGTCCACACAGACGCCTCAGAGGTGGGACTCGGGGGTCTTGTCCCAGGTCCGGGCCGGAGAGGAGCACCCAATAACCTACGTCAGCCGGAAGCTCCTCCCCAATGAGCGCAACTACTCCACCGTGGAGAAGGAGGCCCTGGCCATTAAATGGTGCCTGGAGAAGTTGCGCTACTACCTCCTGGGGAGGGAGTTCACCTTAGTCACCGACCACGCCCCCTGAAGTGGATGGCGGGGCCAAAAATACAAACGCCCGGGTGACACGGTGGTTTCTGGCTCTCCAGGATTTTCGGTTCCGGGTGGACCACCGACCGGGCCGGGAGCATGCCAACGCCGACGCCCTGTCACGTCGGGATGCCTGTCTGGGTGGGTTCCCCAGAGACCAGGGGCTTGAGCAAACGAGGGGGAGTGTGGCATCCCGCCCCTGAAGCCTCGGCCTGAACGGTCCCGTGGGACCGTGAAGGACGGGGTGTACCACCCCCACCCACCAGCCGGCGACGGAGAGCACCGGGTCCTTCCCCCAATCAGCGGGATGGGGAACACCTGGCGGCTGGGAGGAGGAAGGCCCGGAGCCACTATAAGAGAGGCAGAGACACGCATGGAGCGAGGAGGCAGAGACATGCATGGACTGCAGAAGCTTGAGGCTCACGGAGACCCAAGCGTACCCTTGTCCTGTCTAAATATTGAAATAAACGCCGAAGTCGGCTTAAACCTACCATTGCC